>NC_090811.1:14441464-14613964 GCF_036512215.1 Solanum lycopersicum | reverse complement strand
AGATATGTCGTTGAATTGCCCCTTGACATCTATCAATAGTCTGTATGTAAAATGGGTTGGCTTCACATTTTCCTTCTCCATTAGCAAGAGAACATCGGCGATCTTCTTTTTATCAGTCTTCTTATATAGAAGGAGCAACTGATTGTAAGAAAAGCATGTTAATGGGAATTCAAGGTCCTTCATTTTGTTAAAAATCTGCTCAGATTTCTTCAAATCACCTTCAGCAACACAATTGGCCAATAAAGTGCGATAAATAACTTCATTTCTGAAAGACTCTGGTATAGTCCCAATATAATCTTCTGCCTTCTTCAGACCAAGGACTTTGGCAATTAAATCAACACGAGAAGCATAGTCTCTGTCAATAAAAGTGAGCTGATTGCTTGACTCCAACCACTCAGAGAGCTGTCAAAAGCCAGAAATTACTATAATTGAATGACAGCAAGATAATGACAGTAGAAATCGACAAACTAATCAGGTGAGAAGCTGTTTTTTCTATCCTCAATGTGAAACTCATAGAACTTGTGTTTATCACTATCTCCCTAAACCCGTGTTCTACTGCAGACATAAGTTGACATGACAACTAGGAAGCAGCTTAATATTTTCACTCTATTTTAATATAGAACTTAAATAGACAAAGAGGGCAAAAGGAAAATACAAACAACCAATGCAAAAGTACCGGTAGACCAGGAAGGATACAGCAGAACCAGGAGATTACTATGAATTTTGTATGCAGTAATCAAAATAAAGTGAGAATATTATGCAGGCATTTGAAAAAATATTTGGTTGAAGTGGAAAAAGAGTAAGTATTTGAAGTTGAAATTGAAATTAGTAATTGGAGATACAAACAACATACCCAGTGTAATCTCACAAGCAGGGTCTAGGGAGGGTAGAGTGTGCCCCTACCTTGGGGGATAGAGAGGTTATCTCTCGTAGACCCTTGGCTCAAGGAAAAGCATTTCAGAGGAAATAAAAAAATACACAATGGAATTGAAATAATCATGGCAAAAATACTATAATAAACATGGCAAAACATCCTGAAAAAAGGCCAGTAATGATAACTAGTGCGATAATCAAAGTACAAGAGATCGTAGATAGTAACAGACAAGAAACTACAACAGAACAAACCTTACCCTAATTTGTGTCCTCCACAACCTCCTATCTTAGGTCATGTCATCGGTAAGGTGTACCTGTGTCATATCATGTCTACTAACCTCCTACTACTTCTACTACTACTTTTTTTTCTACTACTACTACTACTAGGAGTTGGAGGTATTATTTCCAAATTCCTCAGCACCTGTATTTTTGCAAGTTTTTCAAGAATTTCACAACACAAAGGCATAAAAAATTAGGGAATTATTTCCAGATGTAACAGGATAAGAGTCTTAAAATAGTTAATACTCCTTCATCCAAGAAAAAAAGAAGAAGTTAAAACACAAAGTTTGAACCATCCATGTACAACACGTATCAAGTAACTCTAAGAAGAAACATTCTCAGTGCAATATGAATTCGAAATGATTTTACAGGCAATAGTCAATTGTAATATCAAAGTACACAAACATCAACTTCTAGAGTAAGTTTTCTGCTTAAAATTTGTACTTAACTACTACCTCCTTTTTATAACTCAAAAAAGAGGAACATCAATAAAAGATTTACCACTATTGATGGCCCTTTACGTATGCGTAGAAGAAACACAGGATATATGCAGACAGCTGCAGTTTCAAGTTCACACCCCCTAAAAAGGATTAATGTGAATTGAGATTGGACGAGATTCTAGTCTGAAATGCAGAGACTTCAAATGTCCAATTTCAATCTTCCACTATAATGACAGGATAAATGAAAATGTAGTACACACATAATTAAAATGAGATGGCTGAAATGAAAAGGAGTTATAGGAGCGTTATGCAATATGAAAACACCTATAAAGTGAAAGAAAATAATAAGTGGATCTAACAATGAGAGCCAAAATTTTGGAGAATACAATTAGCATACGTCTAGCTCTAACACTATGTAAGAAAAAACAACCATACGATCTAACTCAACTAAAAGACCTAGCTCATAAGATGACGATTGTTCAAGTCCTTAGAAGAAGACAACAATTTTTCCCTCCACCAATGTGATACACCCTAACAAAGATACATTACTTACTAGCATGGAATGAATGAACCAAGATAAGGAATGACTATTTCAAGGCTTCATACAAATTGACAAACAGTTCACAGATTGATTGATATGCTAGTTTCTGTTTTTGACCATGATTAGAGCCAAGTCAGTTCTCATAATAGGTTTCGACTTTGAATAATGAGACCAAAAATCTTAAAACATCTATCATGAGGGAATGAGATTACGAAAAGAAAAAATAACAATCTTTGCCAAGAGTAAGTACAAAAGTTTTTATCTAAATGTATTAACTGATATTTTTTCTTTATAGTTGCTCAAACTAAAAAGAGAGAAAGTACTGGTGGTAAATCAAAAATTATTTAAAAAGTTATTCTTGATGTTCAAGTTTCATTATTTCTAAAAGGCTAATGATTGCACAGTTCACAATATTATAAAAGAAAACCTATAAATGCATCATGACCCCGTTAGTAATGTAAACACAATAATATTTTCATATGACAAGCAGACAGTTATCACTTTAAGACCCTGATGGTAAAGCCTATAAATGCATCAAAATTTAAATAAGATATCAGATCTAATTTAAAACAATAGATTACCTGCAGTGCCTTCCCGTACATGCGCCTTTTACGAAAATTAAGCATCGCTGATGCTACTTCTACCCGTGTGACGTTATTTCCTTCAACCCATTTATCCATGATTTTACTAACACGTAAAGCTGGTGCTGCCATGACAGCATTGAATAATGCTGAAGAAACTCCGTTCCTTGGAGACTTCCGTTTGTTAATCTCAGCCTCGGTATCAGACAATAATTCCTGAGGTGCTTCCACATCTTCACCATCAAGATCCTCATCGGAAATCTCATGCTCAGAGACTGACTCATCAACTTTGTTGACTTCTTGTATTGCCTCAGTTGCACTAGAAGATTCAAGCTCTGAAAATCCATCGTCTGAATTACTATCCTCCTCTCCACTGCTCTTTGTGCCAGCTTGTGAAGAAAAACTTCGGCTTTCCTTGAATACTCTTAGAAAACCATGAGATGTTATTTGGTATCCTCCAAGTGTAAGAGCTCTATGTGATATTACATTGGAATCCCCTTTAAGCCCATCATTGTGTCCTTTCAGGCAGTGACTTGTAATATCTAGAGTGGAATAACATATTCGAGAGCCTCCGGTTATAAATACTTGTTTCCTGGAGCAGATAACCAATTTCATTAATAAAGAGCCCATTATCTAAGCTATAGAAAACCCCTCTCTCTGGAATCGAAAGACATTGCAATGTTAAAAGAGCAAAGAAGATGAATAAATATTCTAAGTAACACTCCAACACTCCCTACACTATATCACTTTCTTTAACCAGCATGACTAAATTGTTGTAAATTCTTGATACTCAACAATATCACCAAAATATTACTTTTATATTCTAATGTTTTTACTTGGTATGATCATCATAAGTCACTTACATTAAATCCAAAACAAGCACTGACAAATATTTCAGAAAATGATTTCTCAAGATTAAAATACTATAAATGAAAGTTACCAACTTGTTTGTAGTTTAGGCTTTGTTGTTGTTTTTGTTAAAAACTGAAAGTTAACTCCTCTATACCAAACATATGCTATATGGTAATCTATAGACAAAGTTTAGCCGGAGACAAGTGCAACACTTCCATTTTTCTTCCTTTGAAATTAATAAAACTAAAATGAACAAATCTTTTCTAGACACCAAAATTTTCTACCCAAATTACACAATCGGAAAACACAAAAACCATACTTGATTCACCAAAAACAACTGAATATCAAAATTTACAGCAAAAGTAGATGTTTTTGGTATGCAGGAAATGTTGTTGATTCTCCATGTCATTCAACAGTATTCATCTGATAAAAAGGAAGAAAATTTCTGAGTAAAGATAGGATTACTTGAAGGAAGAAGACGCTCGACGAACTGCCCACATGGTTCCTTCGTCAAAGCGTGGAAAACTGAAGAATCCTTAAACCCTAAAAACCCTTTCTTTTTGAGTTCGCCTTTAAGATATTCTTTTTGACCCGGTTTGCAAACCCTATTAAGAATCGTACTATAAATATATAATTTGATACTTCTTGACATTTTTTCGACTTTGAGATTCAAATAATTTTATTTTTAAGGGAAAAAGGTTTAATATATATATTTATGAAAATGGCTCACATATACCTTTTTCCTCAAACGAAAATGAAAAAAAAAATTAATCTAAATTTATATTTTTCTTTCTAAAAAATATAATCCCACATGAGTAAATTTAATCCTCGTCAAACATATTTTTTTTAACTTTTTTGTTGTTTCAGTGACTAATTTATAATCGTTATTTTGATAATCAAATTTATTTATGTTTCACTAATATTCTTGTAAAACTTATTGTAGATGACCAAATTTTTTCTTCGAATACGAAATTAAATTACTATACACACAGAAAAAAATAATTTAAATTTTTTTTCTTTAAGCTACGGAATGACAGACAAACATAATAAGAATAAGAAACTCAAATAATTATAATAAAAGAAGTCAAAAAAATAATTTATGTATAAAAAAAATTAAAATATACCTTGAACTTTGATAGAAGAATCATATATAGTCCTAAATAATTTTTTTTTAAAAAAAATTAGAAGTAATAAATATAAATTTGAAACTAATTTGTTAACTTCCGTTAAATGAAGGGTTTATGTGAACCATTTTGTAATGGAAGGGGTATATGTGAGTTGTTTGTATAACGGTAAGGGCATATATGAGTCACTTTTATAACGAGGGGTAAATCAGCTCTAAATGACAAAGTTAAGGGGTAGATCAGACCCTTTTCCCTATTTTTAAATTGGAGAAAAAATAAATATACCTTTAAACCATCTGTTATATTTTTGGGGTATCGGAGCCTATTGTAATGACCTGTTTAGTCGTTTTGAGCAGCAGATTTTATTTCTGGAAAAACTGTCTTGGTCGACGGATCCCACGACGGACCGTCATGGGCACGATGGACCGTCGAGGGGGTCTCGTTCCAAAACACTTAGAATTCTGAAATTTGGGTACTGAAATCGACTCTCTGAACTTCGTGACGACATGGCAGGACGGACCGTCGTGGGCACGACGGACCGTCACAGACTCTTCAAGGAATTGAGTCTCTGAACTCTGTGACGGAAGCAGCACAACGGACCGTCACAGGCTGCGTAATCCCAGGCTGAGTCGGATTTCTTTAAATGTTTTAAGGGACGTTTTGGACTATTCCTGCTATAATTATAAATTTAGTGGGTTAATGTTAATAATTTAACTACTTGAGGGTTAAAGGAGATAACCTTGAATTAATTAATGGGTTAATTCATCATCTTTCATACTTAATTATATGTTAATTAGGGTAAAAGAAAGAGGGTTTGAATAAGAAAAATAGAAAGAACAAGGAGAGGGAAAGAGAACGATCGAGAGAAGAGGGAAACGAAGAGGAAACAAAGCTTTGGGAAATTGCTTGCTTGATCACGAATCTTCGGTGGAGGTAGGTTATGGTGATATCGTAGTCCTTCAGTAGTTCCATCCATCTCCTCTGTCTCAAATTCAAATCTTTTTGAGTAAAGACATACTGTAGGCTACGATGATCCGTGTATACTTCACACTTAACCCCATATAGATAGTGTCTCCATTGCTTTAAGGCAAACACTACCACAGCCATTTCCAAATCATGGGTCGGATAATTACGTTCATGCACCTTTAATTGCCTTGAAACATAAGCAATTACGTTCTTCTCTTGCATTAGCACTGCACCCAAACCCGAATAGGATGCATCACAATAGACAATGAAATTCTTACCTTCCACTGGCAGGGTAAGGATTGGTGCAGTAGTCAACAAGGTCTTGAGTTTCTGAAAGCTTTTCTCACATTCGTCCGACCATACAAATGGAACATTCTGCTTAGTCAAGTTCGTCAATTGGGAAGCAATGGAAGAGAATCCCTTGACAAATCGACGGTAATAGCTAGCTAAACCAACAAAGCTCCTTATTTCTGACACATTAGTAGGTCTTACCCAATTCTTCACTGTCTCAATCTTAGAAGGATCTACCATCACCCCATCCTTCGAAACCACATGCCCCAAGAAGGACACTGCATCTAGCCAAAACTCACACTTGGAGAATTTGGCATAAAGCTTTTCTCCCTCAACATTTCCAATAGAATTCTCAAGTGCTCCTCATGTTCCTTCTTGCTCTTTGAGTATACCAATATATCATCAATAAATACGATCACAAAGAGATCCCGATATGGCTTAAAAATCCCATTCATCAAGCTCATAAAAGCAGCAGGGGCATTCGTAAGACCAAAAGACATCACTACAAATTCGTAATGCCCATACCTGGTCCGAAAAGCAGTCTTTGGCACATCCGTTGCCCGTATTTTCAATTGATGATAACCGGACCTCAAGTCAATCTTAGAGAAGACACAAGCACCTTGTAACTGATCGAACAAGTCATCAATGCGAGGAATGGGATACTTGTTCTTAATAGTTACCTTGTTCAACTGCCGGTAGTCTATGCACATCCGAAAACTCCCATCCTTCTTCTTCACAAATAACACCGGAGCACCCCAAGGAGATGCACTTGGTCTAATGAAGTCTTTGCTCAACAACTCTTGAAGTTGGGCCTTTAACTCTCTTAACTCAGCGGGAGCCATTCTATAAGGGGGTATAGAAATGGGGCGAGTACCCGGTTCAAGGTCAATGCAGAAGTCAATATCCCTATCCGGTGGCATACCCGGAAGGTCTGCGGGAAACACATCTAAAAACTCACGAACTATCGAAACCGACTCAATTGGAAGTACTTTGGTAGTATCATCCCTGAGGTGTGCCAAGAAAGCTAGACAGCCCTTACTAACCATTCTCTTAGCACGAAGAAAGGAGATGATACGAACCGGATTGGAAGTGTAGTCACCCTCCCACACTAACGGATCTGTCCCAGGCTTGGCTAACATCACAGTTTTAGCATTACACTCCAAGATTGCAAAATTTGGGGAAAGCCAAGTCATACATAGAATTACATCGAAGTCAACCATTTCTAAGATAACCAAGTCTACATGAGTATTGCTCCCCACAAAAGTCACCAGACAAGACCTATATACCTTTTCAACTATCACAGACTCACCCACCGGAGTAGAAACACGAATAGGCATGTCAAGCAATTCACAATTTAAATTAAGGCCAGTAGCAAATGCGGAAGATACATATGAAAATGTAGAGCCAAGGTCAAATAATACAGAAGTCATACAATTACAAACCAAAAGATTACCCGTGATAACAACATCTGATGTCTCCGCTTCCAACCGCCCAGGAAAAGCGTAACAATGGGCCCTATCACCTGTTTGTCCGTTGCCCCTACCATGTTGGGCTGCAGTAGTTCCTATTTTTCCGTCACCCCGGCCGTTTTGGTGACCACCATTACCTCGGCCACCACGTCCTTCAGAATAACGACCTCTACCATGACCACCTCTACCTCTAGCTATTGGGGGTCTATAACTCTGTTTTGGACAATTCCTCCTAATATGTCCATTCTCCCCACATCCATAACACTCCCTGGAGTCAAGCATAGGTCTCTCAGAGAAGTGTTGACCGGTCTGAGGTGGACCCCCAACTACAGTCTGTAGTGAAGACTGCATTGGTCGGACTAAGTAACCCCCTGAACCCTGTCCTCTAGAGTAAAAACCATTAAAATCACCTCCCTTTCGAAACCTTTTTGATGTCGTTTCCATGGTGAAGTCATCTGGCTTCACTCCTTCCACCTCTATCACGAAGTCTACCACTTCTTGAAAGGATTTTGCCGTGGTCGCTACCTGTAGGGCTGAAATTCGCAGTTCTGACCTCAACCCCTTCACAAACCGGCGAATCCGCTCTTGTGGACTGAAATATAGTTGGGTGGCATACTTGGATAATGCACGAAACTTAGACTCATATGCAGTAACCGATATCCTACCTTGCTCTAGGCTTAAGAACTCATCTCTTTTCCTATCCCTCAAAGTCCGGGGGATATACTTCTCCATAAACAAGCTAGAGAATGATGCACAAGTCATAGGTGGTGCCTCTGTTGGTTGACACTCAACATGTGACCACCACCACATTTTGGCGTTCCCTTGAAACTGATAAGTCACAAACTCAACACCAAACTGTTCTACTATACCCATCTTGTGTAGTAGCTCGTGACAGTCAACCAGAAAATCGTAGGCATCCTCAGATTCAGCACCCTTGAAGACTGGAGGTTTCAATTTCAAGAACTTACTGAAAAGTTCATGCTGATCATTTGTCATTATCGGCCCTGTAGTCAGACGAGGAAATGTGCCTATTTTCAATGAGGCATCCGTGCGGGGAGCCATAGTAGCCGCATGTTGTACCTCCGGAGCCTGAGGTGCTGGTGCAGAAAACACTGGAGGTGTTTGACCTTGATCAGATAACCCACTAAGATAAGCAAGAACTTGATTTATCATCTCTGGGGTGGGTTGGTGTGTTAGTTCCTCATTCTGCACTTGCTCAGTTTCCCCTTCCTCACCCTCTCTTACTACTTCTTCAGTCGGTGGAGGAGTCACCGCCCTAGTACTAGATGGGACGGGCGCTTGTCCTCTTCCCCTAGAGGATGTCCTCCCACGACCTCTACCACGGCCTCTTGTCGCTACTCTTCCTCGAGCTACAGCCCCAGTGGCTGGCTCGGACGCTTCTTGTCTTGCCGGTGTTGGTGTTGGCGCAGTCGTTGCTCTAGTTCTAACCATCTGCGAAATAGAGTGAAGATGATCAGATACCAATTTGTATCACCTAGATACCAATTGGATCCAAGTAATAGCACGAAAGGAAGAAAGAAAGAATGGAATTTTCCTAAAGTCTTATAGCCTCTCAAAGAAAAGCAAAGGCGTCCCCCTACCGTTCTTTAAGACTCTACTAGACTCGTTCTTGTGTGATGAGACCAACGAACCTAATGCTCTGATACCAAGTTTGTCACGACCCAAATCAGGCCGCGACTGGCACCCACACATATTCTACTATGTGAGCGAACCAACCAATCTAACCCCAATCGTTTACCAATAATAACAGAAAATAATGCGGAAGACTTAAACTCATTAATGAAAATCAATTAAATAACTTCTAAAAACTCAACAACAGTTATTATCCCCAAAATCTGGAAGTCATCATCACAAGAACATCTATCCTCAAATTACTAATCTAAGAGTATCTAAGAAAACTAAAATACATAAAAAGCTAGTCCATGCCGGAACTTCAAGGCATCAAGACATGAAGAAGAAGATCCAGTCCAAGCTAGATGCGTTAGCTCACCATGAAATCTGGTGTAATGAAGACTGGCTAGAGTTGCGGTTGAGTTGAAGACGACGGTACGTTTGCTGCACTCCACAATGAACAAAAGAAAACATATACAAGTAGGGGTCAGTACAAACACAAGTACTGAGTAGGTATCATCGGCCAACTCAAAATAGAAAACAGTATATATCAGATAACATCATAAAATCAACTAATATCCTTAGCATGCAGCATTTACAATTACCATAACCCTTGGTTACAACACCAAGCACATCAATGAGGACTCACGCCTCCTCATCATACTCATTTGGGAATTAGGTTCATTAGATTAAATATATTAACATCTTTCAAGATTCATTATCTTTATTCCTCTCGTGTCGGTACGTGACACTCCACTCCTCATGTACTATCCTGGTGCTGGAACGTGACACTCTGATCCTCATTCTATCCTGGTGTCGGAACGTGACACCCGATCCATATTCTATCCTGGTGCCGGAACGTGGCACCCGATCCATATACTATCCTTGTGTCGGAACGTGACACTTTGATCCTCATATACTATCTTGGTACCGAAACGTGGCACCCGATCCATATACTATCCTGGTGTCGGAACGTGACACTCCGATCCTCATATACTATCCTGGTACCAGAACGTGGCACCCGATCCCCTAATCTCACTACTTTCGTTCATCAAGCCTTCTTTTATACCAAGGCATCATCATTAATAAAGTAGATTAGGGTTTCTTTTTGAAGATTTAGGATTCAATAGCTTCATCATGCTTATTTTATCACAATTATATAATCACAACATGCAACACACAATTAAGCATATAGAAGGGTTTACAACACTACCCAATACAAATCATTCGCTATTAAGAGTTTACTACACATAGTGTAAAAAAAACCATAACCTACCTCCACCGAAGATTAGAAATCAAGCAAGCAAGTTCCCAAAGCTGCGTTCTTCTCTCTCTCTCTCTCTCTCTCGATCGTTTCTCCCTCTCTCTCTGTTCTTTTTCTTTTTCTTATTCAAACCCTCTTTCTTTTACCCTAATTAGTATATAATTAGGAATAAAAGATGGCAATAATAAACCACTAATTTACTCAAGGTTACCTCTTTTAACCCCCAAGTAATTAGACTTATTAACATTAACCCACTAACTTTATAATTATAGCAGGAATAACCCAAAACGTCCCTTAAAACATTTAAAGAAATCCGACCTCACTTGGGATTACGCAGCCTGTGACGGGCCGTCGTGCCTGCGACGGTCCGTCCTGCTGCTCCGTCACAGAGTTCAGAGACTGAAATTTACTGAAGAGTCTGTGACAGCCCATCATGCCTGTGACGGTCCGTCCTGCCATTCCGTTACGAAGTTCAGAGAGTCGATTTCAGTACCCATTTTCAGAATTTCTAAGTGTTTTGAAACGAGACCCCCTCGACGGTCCGTCGTGCCCATGACGGTCCGTCGTGGGTCCCGTCGTCTCAGCCTGTTTTTTCAGAAATAAAATCTGCTGCTCAAAACGACTAAACAGGTCGTTACATTAACCCTAATTTGTATTCATCCAAAAGGTATGTCAACTAGTTATGTATTTTATTTATAGAATGAATAACTTTCTATTAATTTGTTTTGTTTTTATAGTTTTTTCTTCAAATTTTTGTATCATTTTTCAATCCTCATTCAAACTACTATGTATGCTATTAATATTTGTATTCATTCAAAATCTCATGTTGCATAGTTTATGAATCTTATATGTTTTTATTTATATTCATCTCAAATGTAAACAAACTAGTTAAGTATATTATTTAAGAATGATTGCAACAAATATTCTCGTATTCTTTTTTAATTTTAGATTTCATTCTCACTCTTTCGTCATATGATTTTTATATTTATACACCATTATACAAAATACAAATAATATACATATAACTTAGGACAAATATAAATACAAATAATATACATATTGGAATGAATACAACTTAGGAAATGAAACAAAATTTTGAAGAGAAAATAAATACTAAAAAAATTTACGAATACGAATAGGTTTCTTAAATAGTTACACATTTATTTTACATACATGTTGGAATTAATACATACTAATCAAGAGATACAAGTTTCATTATACAAAATACAACATGAAAACTATAATGAATACAAAGACAAATGGTATACATATTGGAATGAACACAATTTAAGTAAGGATACAAAATTTTGAAAAATAAAATAAATACACTGTGAGATAAGTATGTCAAATAACAAATAAAACTATAGGTGTACAAATTTCTAAATTAAAAAAAAACTTTAATGGATAAAACTATAACGTATTATCATAAAGTTTCATAATAACAATTAGTGAAAATTGGATACTGAACTTGTTGATTCTGTGATTTTCATAACAATAATTAGTAAAAATTAGATATTGAAAATTTTATAGATGTGGTAATTTTTTTAATTCCGTGATTTTCATAACAGTAATTAGTGAAATTGAATATTTATCTTGATAAATAAAAGTATTTAGAAATAAAAAAGATAAAGAAAATTGGATATTGATTTTTTTAGAACAATGGTGAAAGAAGTGTTTTTTAGAACATGGTGAAAGAATAAGAAAGAGATGGAAGTTGGTGTATTTTGATAAATTGTGACAGATGACTTGTAAGCATTTGTTCCTTTTTAGAAAAATTCTCTCCCCTAAATTCCTCCAATTTGTTATATAAAAATTGGATTCTTTAAATAAAAATAATTAATAAAAACATAAATAAGATACGTAACAAACTAAAATTTTGACATTTTTACTATTTAAGGTGTTGCTAATGGGCCCTCTTAAATGTTAAAATATTGACATTTAAAAAAAAAAATTCCAACATAATAATACTAATTGATATAACTATTTTGCTATACTATCTCTATTGATTGATGTTTAATATCAAATCTTGAAATTAATTTGTAGAGTAAGTAATTAATGTTAAGAGTAATAGAGTAGCTTTTGGCTAAAATCACCTCTCAATTATGAATCAAATCTAATGTACATCCTTATATTATCTAAGTAAACGAAAAATATTTTTATACTATCCAAAAAATAACAAGAATCATCCTTCGATCTATTTTTGTTAAGAAACTGATTGAACCAATAAAAAAAAATATTTTTTAATTTGGTCATGTCTTAGCCACGACGAAAAGATCAAAGTTACCTAAAAAGAATAAGGATATGGATAGGAAATAAATCTTGAATTTAAATTTCGTTTGTTCTTATCTTATAGAGTATGCTTTTTTGCATCATTAAGTAAATTGACTTGCACCAATACCTAAGTTTTGAAACGTTCACACAGTAGGTTAGAAAGATTATGTAAAAAAAAAATCATCCAACTATTTAGAGATTTTCTTTGGTAAAATATTGAGGGGTATAGATTATATACAATGTTCACATTTTATACAATGTGTAGAAATGCTGAAAATTTAGTGAAATTACGTAGGAATTTAGTTATTAAAATAAAAAAGTAATTAGTGTGTAGAAATGCTGAAAATTTAGTGAAATTACGTAGGTATTTAGTTATTAAAATAAAAAAAATAATTACTTTATTTGAAAATTTGAAGTGGGAGTAGTATTTGTTTTTTTCAAAGAATATTTAGATTTTGAATATATTTTGTCTGAATATAAATTTAAACCCTCTATTTCGAAAAATTAAAAAAACCTTCTAACTTGATTAACTTAACCATGCGTACATATATTCATTCAACTTGACACATCTTTTGTTGGGCGTGAATTTCTTAAAAAAATTTAAAAAGGGTCAAATTTGCCCTTGAACTATGTGAAATAGACCTCTTATACCCTTCGTTACATTTTGAGATAAAAAATACACCTACTGTTATCTTAAGAGATCACATATACCCTCAAGAGTTAACACCCATATTTTTGTTGACTTGACAAGTCACGTGGGTATTTTTGATCTCCTAGGATAACAACGGGGGTATTTTTGATCCCAAAATGTAATGGAGGGTATAAGTGATCTATTTCACATAGTTCAGGGCAATTTGACCCTCTTCCGTAAATATTTGACAAAAGAATGAATCTTGCAACTTTTTGGATAGTTCAGAGATGTGTTCATTTATATAACACAAGAATGTACTTTCGATTTTGGTCATATTTCATGAAAGATTTTGGCCAAATACTCAAACGTAATACATAGAAAAAGCAATTATTATTTTTACATATATTAAAGTGACAGTTAAAAATAAAATATATTTTTAAAATAATAAACAAATAAAAGTGAATACAAGTATTATCACACTTTATTTATCGATGAAAAGGTAAAAGTTAATAGTAAAATTTGTTGACAATTCTCCAAAAAAAATTTTATTTTCAAAATTTACCTCTTTTTTAAAATGGGTTTTCATTTATCCTTTTAAATTTAAATAATGACTGTTACTATTTTAAAAGAGAGTTTAGGGAAAATAAAAAGGAGACAATTTAAAAGTATCCTTGAATTAATATCTTTAAATATCTTTCTTCAAGGATGTCACTCCCAATAACTCATTTATATTGGACTAAAATGAATATAATTTTTTTTTTACCCGATTTTTTAAAATCACAAATCTAGTTTAATATTTAATATTCTTTTATGTAAAATGTCAAAAACACATATAAAATATATATATTTTTAATTTCATATCTATGATTCATTAGTTTGAGAAACACACATTTTTCATTTTATTACACTCTCATAATTATATGTATAATACAATCTCTCTTTTATTTAAAATAAATTATCATAATACATTTCAATTAACAAAATATTACTCATCGACAAAAAATAAATAAATCATTAATATTATTTCAACTTGAAGATGAAATATCACTATCCAAAAGAGGAAATTATCTTTTTAAAAAATAAAATTTTAACCATTTTTCTCACCCCACTGAACCCCCTCCTCCCACTGTACCCTCCAACCCACCCAACCCACCCACCCATTTTTTAAAATTTTTAAACCCTCTTTTATAAATTTTATGAACTCCCTATGCCCCCCCCCCCCCACAACCCCAACACTCTTCTTTCCAATTTTATTTTATATATTATTTTTACTTTTAAAATAGACATTCTGCCCCGCCCCACTATTGTCCTGCTTCAAATTTTTTATTCTTCTTTTGTATTCAATATATACATATGTTTTTAGAAAAATACTTTTTACTTGCCGCAATATTTTTTAAAAAATAAATTTTTATTTTTGTGATATTCGATTCTCAAGTTGAAAAAACACTCTTCTAAAGTTATATGTATAGATCTAACCTTAAATGGAAAAATGTTACAAGAAAATTGAGAGTGAAGGGTTAAGGTTTTGTTGTTTTGAAAAAAATTGATAATACTAAGACAAACTTTTTGGAAAGCGGGGAGTGGTTTTGGTTTGGGGGGGAGGGGAGTTGAAGTAGGATTTTTTAAAAGTTTTTATAAATGATTTTTTTTAAAAAAATATTAATGGGTTGGAGGGGAGATTATCGAGGGTACATCTGGAGGAGATGCTAGAGTGGGATAATGTTCTGTGATAAATATATGTTTAATTTAAAATTTGATGTAATGATGTGCCCCTATCATTATAGTGCTTTAAGATCATAGTACCCATTCATTGGTCCTTGCAAATTGAGAATTGACAAAAAAGTTGAAATATGAACGGATAAATTCCTGTTTGGATTAACTTATTTGGGGGTTTGTTCACTATCACGATCTTCTTTAAAGAGAAGACCTACACTATAACGAAGGTGAATGTTTTTTTATTTCATGTTTTGAGTCAATTTTTCCACGTGTATGTCCTAACTTAAAATATTATGCCATAGAACTCCAAGGGTGACTTTTTCAGGACTTCGAGTTTTTTCTTTTGAGGTAAGTGATTTAATCTATCTTTCTCTTCTATAATCCAATTTCTTCATAGAATTAAAGGGTGAGTTCTTTATGGAACTTTGTGGAGACCATGGATTACGGAAAATGGTCTAAAATATCCTTGAAGTATTAAAAATGATACAAAATTACTCTTCATCCACCTATTGGCTCCAAAATGCTCTTTTCATCCACTTATTGGCTTCAAAATATCCTTGTCATCCATCTTTGGGTTCAAATGACTTCGTAATTGTTTTAAAATTAAACTCTTTAAATATTTTTAAAATACTTTGCGTTCAACTATTGGTTATAGTTTAATTTCTTAAGATAATTTATAAACCAACCCACTTCCCATTCATTACTAACTAACCCCACAGAATTAATAATCCAATATAATATCAAAATCATCATAAACACTACTAGAACACGATGAAATTATAGATTCATGAAAATGACGTCCAAATTAATCGAATCCGAAATGAAGCCCCAATTAAATTTAGGTTGAGCCGCTTATTTAGGATGACACTTTCAATAAGATTCTCTTTGAAGATTGAATTAATAATTTATGATTAAAGGTAAAGAAGTAATACATCCCAATTAATTCATGCACTTTTTTAAAATATAATTTTATAAATATTTATGATTTGTTTTAAAACCTTTCATATATTATTTTGAAAAGAAGTTACGTATGAAGTAACATCACATAATTGAGACATAAGAATATTTAAGATGAACATAGTCAGACTTTTAAGTTTATCGGTAATTTTTATTTAGACACTTGAATGTATTATAATTTACCTATATAGATATTTTTCGCCTAAAATTTTTAAAAACACTCAATTTGCAGTAGCTTTTCTGTTGTTGTATTAATAATGTAACAGATTTATTAATTTGGAGGGGTTTTATTAGTAATGGGTGGGTAGTGGATTGATTTATAAATTATATCAATAAGTTCAATCAGAACAAATAGTTGAGCGCCACGTATTTAAAATAATATTTAAATAGTTTAAATATAAAATCGTTAAATAAGTGGTCAATTTTGAACCAAAAGGTGGATGACAAGGGTATTTTGGACCGAATAGGTGGGTGAGAAGGGTATTTTGGAGCCAATAGATGAATGGAGGGTAATTTTGTACCATTTCCAATACTTTAAGGGTATTTTAGGCCTTTCCGCTATGGATTATTAATTATGGGTCCTAAATGCTATGGGAGGGTACTTGTGCATGAATTTCATCCTTTTTTTTTGTTAAATTTGATCTTCAAGCATGAAATTGCCAACATAAGCTTTAATAAGAGTATTGAGGAATCTAGAAATCCAGTTCTTAAGCATATGAATTGCTCAAGAGAGGTTAATGAGATTAAAACTGTATGAATGGTTTGTGTTGATTTGAAAACTTCCTGATTTTTATAAAAATAACCCGTAAATAATTTGTTAAATCTTCTAAAAAGGTAAAATTATGCGGACATGAATATCCAAAGAACTACATTTGAAAAAAATAGGGTATTAAAGAGACCTTATACCTTATTTGTCTTAGACTTAAATCATTCTGAGGCTTTGAGATAAGGCAAGACTCCAACAATTTAGCTTGTTCAATTTTAATTCGTCAGTTGAAATAGGTTATAGGTTACTTGGAATTATACTTATTTTAGTTGCTTATATATCGTGAGTTGTATTACATATTAATTAGTATATAGACATAGTTTGTGTTTATTATGATTTAATTAAGTGTTGCTTATATGAATATGCATATGAATTTTTGAACTGATTATTTACTGATGTTATGGAATATGAATCATAATTTTTCTATGCTTTGATGTATTTATGCATAATAATCTTGCAAATATTTTATGCTTATTGTGTTACCTTGAGAGAAAATTGCGAAGTTTAGCATATTGAAATATGTAGATATAATAAGGATTAATCATTTGAATGATGATGACTTTAGAATGATGTGAGCTTATGAACAAGCAGTATTTGATGTTTCTATTGATTGTTGATTGATGTTCAGTGCTTCAAATATTGATATGCTAGTTAAAGTCTAGTGATATTGAAAAAGGGTATATATATATATATATATATATATATATATATATATATATATATATATATATATGTTCATACTCCCATAAATAATTCACTTATGTAAATGCTAAGTGTGGATGAAAATTGTATGCTTGATAAACACGTGCTGTTGAATTATGAAAGATTGAATGGGTAATAAATTGTGTATATGTTTGATATTATACTGTGTCAATGACTTGTGATGAATTTGGTGAAGTATGACTTATGTGTTTAAGTATGTTGAATTACTTGTCTACTTCTTTATAACTGTGATTATGTGTCTGTTACTAATCTTAGTCAGACTATGATGCCTATTACTACTCTTGCATTTTATTTTGAGTGCAGCTATGATCCGGAGGTGTCTACTAGACCCTCTCCTCACATATGAGGGTGAGCTACTTTCACCCGAGCTGTTGCAGATAGTCGTATTTTCTGATGTCTTTCTTTTCAAATATTGAGACTCTTTATTATATAGATACTTCTACTATTGGACTTTTTAAGTAGATGTTTTAACACAGTGACTTTCATATTCTGGATTTGTAATATTTAGATTTCTATTATCTTATCTTATCTTATTTATTTATTTATTTGTTGTGAGACTTAGACTTTATTGTGCTATGTTTCTATAATTTGTCTAGAATCTCTATATGATTGCATGAATTAGAATATAATGTGTTGATTCGTACATAGGGATTGGCATGTATGCCTGTCATGATGGGTTGGATTCTGGCACCTATGTACTAAAGAATTAAGTTTTTCTCATCCAATCAAGAAGCAAATGGATTTTATATGGAAAAATCCTCGCTCCCATAACTAAAAAAATGCAATCTACCTCAATGAACCTTTTCCTCAAATTGTCACTAAAACTTGAACATATTTTATCATGTTAAATCTCTTGTTTAGTTACTTGTGTTTTACTTTCCTTATTTATATGTTATTTATATTGGTTTTGTCTTTGGAACTCTCGGTTAATGTCTATCGTGTACTGCTTGTTGGTACTCATACCATACCTTTGCAACCTACAAACCATACTACGAGTTCTCACTATTGATTTGGATCTCATGTAAAGCAACTTCGGGATTTAGAGATAAGGCTGAGCTCTTGGCATTTAGAGTTATGAGTTTCCATATAGTTGGCTAGACTGGTCTTTATATTCTTTAGAGACATTTTGTGTTTGTATTGTATTTGTAAAAGTCTTGTGCTCTTATTTTTGTTAGATGCTTGATTACTGGCTGATGACAAGTCTTATTGATAGTTTCTTGAAACAATTTTGGTTGATCTCTCTTTATTCTCAATATTATTAGCTTATTGATCCTCATTGTTATCGTTAGTGTGTTAGCCCGTCTCTTATAGATCCGGGCTAAGTATTAAGCTTACCTACTAGTGGAGTGTCGTAGTTTCCATTATGACATGATAAATTGGGTGGCGACAGATTACTACTCATTGTGTTTGTGATGTGTAATTTATGGTTGGCTCGAGTACCATAACTGGTACAAGATATCCTATGATTAGCTCGGATACCATGTCTGATAAATTCTAATGGTTGGCATAGATACCATGCCTAATACAAGGATATCCATATATAGTTGGCTCGGGTACGACACTGATACATACTATCGATTGACACGAGTAATATGCCTAGTACACTAACAATTTGTGTGTGAGTTCTATAAGAGAACCATGTTTACTTCTTCATGACATGAATATTACATATTGGTTCTTTGAGAGGACAAAGTATATTTATTGTGTAATATTTATCGCATATTGACCCATGCGGGGATGGTTTGGTGTACTGAAATGGTGAGGTGGTCCTTGTGTAGATCGGATTACATACGAATTATGGTAGTGATGCTTTAGGGATCCTTAGAGGTACGGGTTATTTGAAAAGTGTGATGAATCAGGTTTGGTTTTTGTAAAGTTGTTGATCATGTCATATGTAAATGTTAAGTCAAAATGTTGACTGTGAGTTTGGCTTATTCACTAGCTTGCACTGTATTGTTAGTCCGAGTTGTCTAGGAAATTTCTGATAAGGAAGATTTTAGTAAATGTGGTTTGGTAAGAGTTTTGCAAGTGGTTTACGAAATTTATTAAGGTCAAGGGTGTTGGCATGAGTGCTTAAGGAAGAATAATAGACTGGTTAATAGAGTTGGTAGTGGTGTTGTATTCAGGAAATCTCAATGTGATAAAAGGATTAGATTATGATTTGATATGAAAGTGGAATGACCTAGATGGTGGAGTCAGCAGCGGAAGTGTCACACCCTAGAAAACATTTGAGCTAAGACTCGAACCATCGTTGTGAGCATGATTTTACCAAGGAATTTAAAATTTCTAAGGGTTAAGGTCATTATATGTAACACCCTGATTTCAAGAAGAACTAAAGAGAATTCATTCAAGTCATTAGTAAGTTCTTTTAAGTTTTGGGTTAATTTCAAATAACCATAACAATCATTACAGGATGATTTAAGTGTCCCATAAGATATCAAATGGAATGTCTTTGGATTATCTTTCCAATTCCACCGTGTTTGCTAAGTTCGAATTTGGATGAGTGAGATATGCCTTTTTGAAGTTTGATTGTCCAGTTAAGTAAAATTACCCAAAAAAATGAGGGGTATTTGGTTCTTTTCCTTACCCAACTAGATTCAATTAATTGTTACTAATGTTCTAGGAGTATAAAATGATTTGGTTCATTTTTACAATCCTAATATATTCTTAGGGTTTTAAAAAAGAGTTCAAGAAGAGAAAAGAGAAAAGGTTCAAAGCGTTTATCGAGATTCTTGAGTTTTCTTGCCCCTAAGAGGTATGTAAAATTTCATAGTGTTGGGTTCATTTACCCACATGCCAATCATGATATATTATTCGAATCCATCCATAAAGATTGATAAAGTTGAGTTCTTGATAAATATTCTTGAAGTTTCATTCCAAATCTTGATTGTAGGGTTTTTATGAATTCTTGAGATTAAATTTAGTGATTAGAGGGTTGTTTTGAGTATATTAGTGTGTACTTAGGTTGAGTATTCGAATCTAAGTGAGTGGGGAAGAAACCATTCGAATCTAGGCGAACTAGAGTGAGAAACAAACAAAGAAATTTGTGAGGTTTTCTGGCAGTGGGCTGGCATGCCGCCCCACCATTGCTCCAGCATAGGGTGTCTGTAGTTAATGAGCTTGCGCCCTGCGCCATGGTCTCCTGCACCCACCACTTCTCCGTTGATTTGCCTGTTTGAGTTCTTTGAAGGGTACCTAATTTACTCCACTTTATTTCTAACTACTCTAAACTACTTCTAAACATCTAGAAATCATTCATAACATCAATCATAACCTTGAATTAATAATTCAAATTCAAGATAGATTTATGAGTTAAGTCCTAAGAGTACTTTTGAACATTTTGAGAAAATTTCTTTGAGTCTTTTTAAGGAGTCTTCTACAATTTCAAATAACTTGTTTTAAGACTCGAGCAAGTGAGTATGAGAATGAGGAGAATGTATTCATGAGTCTACTTTGTCATCACGAGATTCTTTGTTTTATTTAGAAAAATACTAGATTGGTTTAGACTTTAGAGTCACCATTTAATTTTAAGTAAATTAAGAAATCTATTTTTTCAAAAAGATCAAAACAAAAATCCAATGAAAATACTTAAAGGGGGTTCAAGGTTTGTATTACCATTTCGGGAAGGGATTTAAAGCACCCGAAATGCCCGCTAACTCTCGGTTATCAACAATAAATTATTTGGCTAATTAGTTTATGGAAAATACACAAACTTGAACAAGAGAAGGTAAAATTTTTTATTCAATTTTAAATATTTAATTCAAAATGGTTATCTTTTGGGGAGTTGAATTTTTTAAAACCTTAAGATTTATTTTTACATATAAACACATAATGACAATTAAGTAGGTAGGGAAAAAAAGTTTGGGCCCAAGTCTGGATCTGTCCGCCTGGGCCAACACTTGGGCCTATTTTTGTTACTTGCACCTGTGTAATTCTAACATAAAGGGAGAATGCCTTTCATTTGCGCCTTAGGTGCAACTCTTGCACCTGTCCTAAATTTTAACAAGATGATAATAAATAAGTGGGCTTAGACCCAAAAGTAACAAAATCCAGCTTTTGCAAGTACGAGTGGGATTTGGTCTCAATCTTTTCAATTTTTTAATCTTCTGCAAATTCTTTCGATACTGGGACCTACTTGTTGATTTTAATAGCTGGCTGACTCAGAAAAAGAAATTTGAGCCTTTACGGCTCTCCCAAAATTCAAGAGGAATGATTGGAGAACTCAGACAGTTTCACATGCAATAAAAAAGGGAAAGAAATTAGCACATGATCTGATCAAAATGGAAATAGTAAAGGATATGCTAAGTTTTATACAAAGAAGTGATGAGATGCACATATTTATCAAATAATTTAAATTTTAAGAAAAAATCATGCAAGGGCAAGCAAGAAACTTTAATGTTGAGGCTTGTAATAAACAACTCTTTTAGTAAAATAATTGAATAAAGTCGAGCCGGCAAGGAAATGTATAGATACTGCCGACATATACATAAACCAAAGAGAACAATATCACAAGCTTAAAGATAAATAAAATGGAGAAAATTCACATGTTGCTCTTTTGAAGAAAACCATTTTAACAAAATAAAATTGATATAAAAAGCACTCAAACAAAATCATTCCACTAATAAACCCATACTTGGATGTAATTAAATCATTCTTGCAACAATGGATGTAACTAAATCATGCTTGCAACAAGGACACATACTGGAGAATTCTACCTAGAAATCTAACAAAAATTAAAATCACCTACTTAACTTAAAGAAACAAGGCAAAGAACATGACCATAAAGAATAGACAAATAACCTTGAACCCACTTCTAATAAGACTAAAATCTACTCAAAATAAAACAAGAGATTTGGACTCAGGTTGAAACAATTCACAAACAATAACCCATTTAAACATCACCTAATAAGCCAAAGGTTGCTCCAGGCAGCGAGAAGACGAACATAGAAAGGAAATGATGAAATTGCTATGATAAAAAAGACTTAGATACAACATTAAAATCATTCTTAGCATGCTTACAGGTTAAGAAAAGAAATGATATACAAGCAAAACTTGGTAAAACTCAAGATAAATTTAGTGAAGCAATGAATACCGAGCTAATACTATACTAACTTAAAAAAGCCATCTCAATACCATTTAATAACAACAAAATAGCACACGAATCTTAAAAACTACCATACCTCATAGAGCGAAAAGATGAACAATAGGCATCCTTCCTAAGAATACAGTCAAGAAAAGCAAAATATATTGCAATCTAGAAAACAGGGAAAACAAACTTTGATTTTTGTAAACAGATTCGACCACAACTAACATGTAAAATATAAAACAACAACAGTACAATCCAAGAACTCAAACAATGTCAATACAAAACGTAGATTTGTAGGCACATGATTAAGGAATATCAAGGATTTCTTTGTACTCTAGTCTCATCTTAACTAGAGCCACTCCCCAAGCATACTCACTCGGTGCTAGCCTTTATTCTCATAGAGTAGTTCAATCTCAAGGGCATATGAAGAGGTACCATATTGTAGTCACTACCAAGTCATAATACACCTCACCTAGGATGGGTCTAGTACGGCTGCCACTCAATGGTCAATAAGTATAGTCAATCATTTTCTTAGATATGATTTCACGCCGTTCCAACCAACCTATCCCTAATTCCATCATTCACACAAGGAGAATACCATTACGACTTTCAAGTCCAAGTATATCATAACTTTCTTTACATTATTTCAAGGTCATAAATACAATACAAGGGTGCTTTAGCCTACCAAAGTCAACGGATCACATTATGTAATTGCTTTTTGAATTTACCTTTTTATGTGATTGATTATTTATTCTTGGTAATGGAAGTATGAAGGTTCTTTAAAGGGACAAAAGGGTATGTTGATTTGTTCTTCTTGGATTCAACTATGAAAATATGAGTTACTTAGATAGTAATGTTTCTATATCTAATGTGTGGTTGTGATGTTGATGCTAAGAATTCCTCATCCTTAACCCTCAGACGTATAATTAGACATGAATTATGTATGCATGTTATGATACAAATATTATATGATTGAAAGTAGTTTCTCATGATTATAATAAAGTTTTTAAGTGAAAAGTTACTTGTGAAGTAGTGTCTAAAGTGAAAGGCTTTTTCTCACTTATTATGACCGATAAGCTAGTATGATAAGATGTTTACATTAGGGTCTAGAAGAGACCAACGTGAACTTGTATGGTAAAATAAGATGATTACTAAAGGGAATAATTGCTTAGCAATGAAAGGGCATGTAAATTATATGGAGGTCTCATGTTTAGTAAGTCCGACCTCCTACATGGGTTTCCTCACATTAGTAAATCCTGATTTTCAAGTTAAGTGTTGTATCATTAGATTGAAACCTCCACGTCTAGCAAGTCAAGGTTTCTAGTAACAATCTTCTTGACCCTTAACTATGTGCCCACGTAGGACTCTAGCTTAGTGGATCCGCCTAGATAACTATGTACGACGGTTACACCTTAGGCAAGTGTTAACCCTCTCTTTTCGGTGTGGGAGTAGAAAACCGGATTCCATGTAGCTCACATGGTCTAATGTCGGTTATTTCACTTCTTTCCCTAATGTAAAAATAATTAAGTATGTGAACTCTTATTAGGGTTGTCTTAAAGTCTAATACATAGTGTGAGAGAGGGTATGGGACATCTCTTTCATATTTCATATATGGTATCCTTAGGGATGGTTCTAGTAGTGTTCTTTTATGATATGATTATAATTATGATTATGTTGATAAGCTAAGAGTAGTATTGATGTATGAAGCAAGTTATGATAAACTATGAGAATATGTTGTAAGTATGAAGTGGGTTGCTTAGTGTGATACTTGGCTTTGGATATGGTTACGGGGTTCTATTCTTGGCATTGCAAGTGTTGCTTGAGTTGCTTATATGTTAGGTAGACTTGTGATGTTCCATATATGTGTATGTTGAGTTAATTGACACTAAGCATGGTTTGACTAAATTGTGCCTTTTCTCATGCATTAATGATTTTATGCATAGGAACCATACTTAGTACATGTGGTTTGTATTAACCCATATTTCTTCCCTTTTCCCCAACACTGTCGGTACCGATCATTGAAGAGCTTCTAGACCACTTTGCAAGAAGAATTGGATCTTTCCCCCAAGTCACAAGTGAATCCTTAAGTTCGGGATGTTGTTTATGTCTAGAGACGTTTATTCTTTCCTTTATCATTGAGACAATTAAAGTAATCCTGTAATGGCGTATTGAACTTGTACTGGCTATGTCCAAAGTTTGTACTCTTGTAGACGGTTTAATGTGAGACGATATTATTAGACTATATCTTGCGTAATGGTTATATTGTCCAAACAAGAAGCCTATGTAAGATTCATATGTGAGGAGTCTATGTAAGCTTCATATATATGATATGTGGCAAGTCTAAGTACATTTCACTATATAAAATTTTAATGTTTTCCTCATTTTGATCTATGATGTGCTTTGATGTATGCTAAAGTCTTGTCTAACTCATCTTCGAGGACAAGGACGTCAGTTACGCCTAGGGTGTACTTTGGATCGTAACAAACTTGGTATGAGAGCATAAGGTTTAGAAATCTTACGATTGATTTCTCAATAAACCACGTCTATGTAGGGTCTTATTCATAATTATGAAGCACACCACACTTATAATTGAGAGACTATGAGATGCTTTGGAACATTCACCCTCTTGTTATTTCTTAGTCATGCCTAAGAGCCTATATTTATCTAGTCCTTTCTTCTAAACCTTTTATTGTTCTTATAGGCACTGAATAGAAGGAAGAATAAGGCTCGAAAGGCCAGAGAGGAGAATTTGAATAAGGCGGTTCCCTCTCAAGCTCCACAAAACCCTCAAGTTCCTATTGAAGAAGGGGCTTTTTCTAAAGTTGAGATAAGGGCGGATATTCATAGCTTGACTCAATTGTGTGCTACTCAAGTTTCTAGGGATACTTAGGTGCAAGTGAACCCCAATAGTATCACTACCGCTTCAAGGATTAGGGGTTTCACATGGATGAATCCCCTACTTTCTTTAGTTCCAAGGTGGAGGATGACCCAGATGGGTTCATTGATGAAGTGTTCAAAGTTCTTGATGCTAAAAGGGTATCTTCTCAAGAAAAGGCGGAACTACCCACCTACCAACTCAAATATGTGGCTTAAGTACGGTATGAGCAATGGAAAGATGAGAGGCCGGTTAGAGAACGTTGAGTTACTTGAGAGGCTTTCAAGACGCTTTCCTTGATAGGTTCTTTATCTTGAAATTAAGGGAGAGGAAAATGCAAAAATTCATCAACCTTCTTCAAGGAGGTATGAACGAGAAGGAGTATAGCCTCAAGTTCACTCAACTATCAAAAACATGCTCCTATTATGGTTGTGGATTCTATAATGAATGTAGGTTGGCTATGTTGATTACTAGAATGAACATCTCTCGTCTCATGGTTTATGCCAAAAAAATTAAGGAGCAAAAACTTAAGAGGGTTCCTAGGGAGTTATAGAACACAAAAATCAAAGATGGGAATTCTTCCAAGAGTAGATTTGAGGTGCAAGACAAACCAAGGTTCAAGAAGAGGTTTTCTAATAAAGGCCCTTCTAATGATCCAAGGGTCAACAAGAGTAAGGCGTCTACTACCAATCCCCAAGAGGGTAAAGGTGGTGTTTCTTATGTTGAGAAACCTCTTTATGCAAAATGTGGTAGAAAACATAATGACTAGTGCCTAGTTGGCAGGGGTAATTTCTATGGTTGTGGAAAGAGTGGTCACATGAAGAGAAATGATCAAGTTCAAGCAAGTACCCCAAATCTGGATGCCCCTAAAAAGAATCACTTTTATGCTCTCCAATGCCAAAGCAATCAAGAGAGCTCTCCGGATGTGGTCACCGGTGTGTTCCAATTATTTTCCTTTAATGTATATGCATTGTTGGATCCTGATTCTAAGTTTTTTTTGTGACCCCTTTGATATCCAAGAAATTAGATATACTACCCGATCTTCTAGATAAACCCTTTCCATTTATACCCCGATGGGTGATTCCGTGGTGCTAAAAAGAGTCTATAAGGGTTGTCCTATTTTCTTGCCCAATAGAGTTACGTCAGTGGACTTCATAGAACTTGACATGTTAGATTTTGATGTCATATTGGGAATAAATTGGTTGCGTGCTTGCTTTGAGTTCATTGATTGTAGAAGAAGGGTAGTCAAATTTCAATTTCAAAATGAAACCATTTTTGAGTGGAATGGAGGAAACTCAAATCCTAGGGGTAAGATCATTTTGTGTCTAAAAGCTTCCAAGTTGATTGCAAAGTGTTGCCTTTATCATATAGTAAGGGTCAAGGATCTTGAATCCAAGGTTCCTCCCTTAGAGTCGGTACCCATAATAAAGAAATTTCATGACGTCTTTCCCGATGACTTACCAAGAATTCCTCCGGAATGGGAAATTGACTTTGACATAGATTTATTGCGGTATACACAACCTTTTTCAATTCCTCCTTATAGGATGGCCCCAGACGAGTTGAAAGAACTAAAGTTCAACTCAAGGATTTGTTATATAAGGATTTTATTCAACCAAGCATATCTCCTTGGGGTGATCCAGTGTTGTTTATAAAGAAGAAGGATGGGTCTTTGAGAATGTGTATAGATTATTGTCAATTGAACAAAGTCACCATAAATAATATGTACCCACTCCCTAAGATTGATGATTTATTTGATCAACTCCAAGGAGCGAGTTATTTTTCAAAGATTGACTTGAGATCGGGTTATCACCAACTTAGAATGAGGGAGGTTGACATTCCGAATACGACATTTCAAACAAGATATGATCACTTTGAATTCCTAGGTATGTCCTTTAGACTAACCAATGCCCCGACGTCTTTCATGGACCTTATGAATCGAGTTTTTAGAAAGTATCTTGATTTGTTCGTGATTGTCTTCATTGAGGATATTTTGATATACTCGAGGAGTGAGGATGATCATATGAGTCATTTGAGGATAGTTTTGCAAGTTCTTAATGATAACCAAGTTCTGCTAAATTTAGTAAATGTGAACTTTTGTTGAGATCGGTTGTGTTTCTTGGTCACATTATCCCTAGTGAAGGGGTAGAGGTTGATACGAAGAAGACTGAAGTTGTCAAAAGTTAGGTTATACCTTTGAGTCCTACCGGCATTCGAAGCTTTCTAGGGTTGGCCAGTTACTACAAGAGGTTTTTTGATGGATTTTTGTCTATCTCATCTCCATTAACGACCTTGTCCCAAAAGAAATCAAAGTTAGAATGGTCAATATCTTGTGAAGAGAGATTCCAATTATAGAAAGATAGACTCACCTCCGCTCCGATGTTGACCTTACCGAAGGGTACCAAAGGGTTTGTGGTTTATTGTGATGTCTCCCAAGTGGACTTAGGATGTGTCCTTATGCAACATGGCAAGGTGATAACGTATGCCTCTATGGGGTACATGTTTATGTATTTACCTATCACAAGAGACTTCAATATGTATTTACTAAAAAATACTTGAATATATGACAAAGAAGATGGTTAGAACTTTTAAAGGACTATGACATGAGTGTCCTTTACCAACCCGGGAAAATGTAATGTGGTAGTGGATGCCTTAAGTCGAGTATATATCGGTAGTTTGACTCATGTGGTTGATGATAAGAAAGAGCTAGTAAAAGAGTTTTATCAGTTGGTCGATTGGATGTTCAACTAAAAGACTCTCCAAAGGGTGGTTTCATGGTTCGCCATAACTTCTAGTCGTATTTAGTGGTTCTGTGAAATCCAAGAAACACCTTGATCATCTATTGATGGAGTTGAAGGAAATGATCCTTAGTAAATCTAACAAGTCTTTATCTCAAGGAGAAGACGGGGTTCTTAGGCACCAAGGAAGACTGTGCATACCAGATGTGGATGACTTAAGGAAATTAATCATGGAAGAGGCTCATGGCTCCTAATATTCCATTCACCCGGGTGCCACAAAGATGTACCGTGACTTAAGAGAAACTTATTGGTGGAATGATATGAATAGGGATATAACTAATTTTATTGCTAAGTGTCCAAATTTCCAACAAGTCAAAGTGGAGCATCAAAGGCCAGGTGGCTTAAATCAAAAAATAGATAATCCCACATGGAAGTGGGTGGATATTAACATAGACTTCATAGTTGGGTTGCCTCGCATTGAAGGCAACATGACGTAATATGGATTATTGTGGACAGGTTAACTAAGTCGGCACATTTTTATCCCGCCAAAGTCACTTATTCGATGGAGGATTATGCTAAATTGTACCTCAAAGATATAGTGAAGTTACATTGAGCCCCCTTTTCCATTATTTTTGATAGAGGTACTCAAATCACCTCCCATTTTTGAAAGGATTTCCAAAGTGGGATTGGTACAAAGATGATACTTAGTACCACCTTTCATCCCAACACGGACGGTCAAATGGAATACACTATTCAAACCCTAGAAGATATGTTTAGGGCATGTGTCGTTGACATCAAAGGTAATTGGGATGACCACCTACATTTCATAGAATTATCCTAAAACAATAGCTACCATTCGAGTATCTCTATGGCACCTTTTGAGGCAGGTGTAGATCCTTGATTGGTTGGTATGAGGTAGGTGAGTTTTCTCTACTTGGCCTCGATTTAGTTTATGAAGCCCTCGAGAAGGTTCTGGTCATAAGGGATAGGATAAAAATGTCGGCAAAAATCTTGTGCCGACAATAGAAAGAGGAACCTTGAATTTGAAGTAGGAGATTTGGTCTATTTGAAAATTTCACTCATGAAAGGGGTGATGAGATTTGGAAATATGGGGAAACTTAGTCCCCGGTATGTGGGTTCGTATGAAATTTTGAAATGAGTCGGTAGTGTGCCCTATGAGTTGACCCGATTTCCATGTTTCTATGCTCAAGAAGTGCATAGGGGACCCAATTTCCATTCTTCCCCTAGAAGGTTTAAGTGTAAATGAGGACCTTTATTATGAAGAGGCCCCGATGGAGATTTTAGATCGTCAAGTTAAGAAATTGAGGAACAAGGAGGTTGCATCCATAAAAGTCTTATGGAGAAACCACCTAGTTGAGGGAGAAACATGGGAGGCCGAGGTCGACATGAAGTCCCGCTATACTCACCTCTTTCCTCTAACTCCTAGCAAAGCCTGGGTTTAGTGGTTCCTTATATGAGTATTATGAACAATGTTGAACTTATCATGTTTTTCTAATGTGTGCATATTGTAGTAGAAATTCATGCTTAGGTTGAGTTTTCTTTTATTTTCCATGAAATATGTTTCTTATGGTTAGCTTTCACTTAAGTATGTGGTTTGCTATAAGTATTCTCTGAAATTGTATTGAGCATAATTGAGTTTTTTTTAGAAAAAATCAACATGAAAACTCTTGAAGCTCATATTGAAATGGAGAAGGTAGTTCCTCATATGATATTAAAAGTTGAGCTTGTGTATGTGGTATGTTGTGGATTAATTGCCTATGTGTTAATGCTATGATTATATACTGAAAAGAGTGGGAAATCCCTCCAATTAGTTGTGACTCATTTCATATATTTTTTGTTTGTTGGGCTGCTAATCTTGAGTCTCTTCTTCCTATCAAGGTCTATGGTGTCATTCTGGGACGAATGTTCCTTGGGGGGGGGGGATATTGACACACCCCGGAGATTCTATGAACTAGGTTAGATCCTTAAAAAATTATTAATTATAATTCAAGACCTAAATAAGTGAAATAAATTTGTTTAAGAAGTATCACAACCAAAACGCTAAGAAACGATCATGACGTTCGGAAACTAGCAAAATTGAACTAGTGAACGTCCTTAGGTCTTGTGAAGGTTTGAGAGTGTTTTATGAAGTCTAAAGCTTTTAAAAATACTTTAAATACGTAAAAGAATATATTTAGGGTCAAAACATCCAGGTCCGACCTTCCAAGGATCGCGTTGGGGGTCCACAAAAGGACCCCACTTTTTGCCAAGTAAGCTGCCAAAAGGCAGCAAGAATTTGCTCAAAGAGAGAGGCAGTCTGCGTCATGGACTTGGCACACCCATGGCCAAATTTTAGGTCTGCGACGCGGACACGTGAAAACTCTTCTGGTTCAAAAATTAATTTAAAAAATCATGCGGGAGCAGCTCCGCGATGCAGACTTTGTTCCCAACAAAAAATATGAAATTAGAATTCGAGTTTGAATTTATTAAGGGTCAATTAAGTGAGGGGTATTTTGAGTATTTTAGGGGAGAATTATATAGTGATGATAACTATTTTTTTCACCAAAATTTCCCACACAAACCAAAACCCCAAAATAAAAACCCAAAAGATCTCATGTCTCTACTTTCTCTCTCTATTCACCCTCCATTGAAGAAGCTTTGAAGGTTGAAGAAGAAGGCCCAATCCTCCAAGACTCTAATCAAATTTTGTGGTATTCCATCTTTAAGGTATGGTTTCTTTCGCTCTTGGTATTCTTTTCCCCAAGAGGTCCCTCCTAAATATGATTTCTAAATCCCCCAAAACTAGGGTTTCTCTCCTTACATAGGTCTTCTTTGAAAAAAATTTATGAATTAATTGTGATAAACTATGATGAATTAATGTTTTAAGTATATATTAATGGTTAATTGATGATTTCTTATGAATTTTCCCTAAAGCCATGTCTTTTCCCCAATTTCATGAAAACCTTGAATTGATATGAGTTGTGAAGATGATGAACATGTAGATTTACTACATTGTTGCTAAATATATAATTGCTTCTTGAATTTACCTTGCTTATGTAATTGTTTATGTATTGGTTGTAATGGAAGTATGAAGGTTCTTTAAAGGGACAAGGAGATATGTTTATTTGTTCTTCTTGGATTCAATTATGAAGTATGAGTTACTTAGATAGCAATCTTTCTATGTTTAATGTGTGGTTGTGATGTTGTTGATAAGAATTCCTCATCCTTAACCCTAAAAAATTGAATTAGACATGAATTATGTATACATGTTATGATACAAATATTATATTGTTGAAAGTAGTTTCTTATGGTTATAATAAAGTGTTAAGTGAAAGGTTTACTCACTTGTGAAGTGGTGTCTAAAGTGAAAGGATTGTTCTCACTTGTGATGACCTATGAGCTATAGTGATAATATAATTACGTAGGGGTCTAGAAGATACCAATGTCAACCTGTATGATAAAATAAGATGATTACTAAAGGGAATAAATGCTTAGCACCGATAGGGCATGTAAATGAGATGGAGGTCTCACGTTTAGTAAGTCCGGCTTCCCACACGGGTTTCATCACTTTAGTAAGTTCGTATTCCCGAGTTATGTGTTGTCTCATGAGATGGAAACCTCCACCTCTAGCAATGATCTCCTTGACCCTTAACTTTGTGTGCACTTAGGACTCTAGCTTAGTGGATCCACCTAGATAGCTATGTATGGATGTTTAGAGCTTAGGCAAGTTTAACCTTCTCTTTTGGGAGTGTGAGTAGAACACCAGATTCCATGTATCTCACATGGTCTAATGTCGGTTATTGCACTTCTTCCCCTAATCTAAAAGTAAATGAAAAAGTTAAGTATGTGAATTTTTATTAGGATTGTCTTAAATGCTACTACATAGTGTGAGAAAGGGTATGAGTTTTCTCTTACACATTGCACATTTGGAATCCTAAGAGCTGGTTTTAGTAGTGTTCTTTATAATTATGATTATTATTATGATTATATTGATAATCTATTAAAAGTATTGATCTATGAAACATGTTATGATAAAATATGAGAATATGTTGTAAGTATGAATTGGGTTGCTTAGTATGATCTTTAGCTTTGGATAGGGTTATGAGGTTCTATTCTTGGCATTGCACAAGTGTTTCTTGAGTTGCTTGTATGTTAGGTTGACTTATGATGTGCCATATATGCGTAAGGTGAGTTAATTGACACTAAGCAAGGTTTTGACTAAATTGTGCCTTTTCTCATGAATTAATGATTTTATGCATTGGAACCATACTTAGTACATGTGGTTTGTACTAACCCATATTTCTTCCCCTTTTCCCACCATGGTAAGTTCTAGTCATTGACGACTTCTAGACCACTTTGCAAGAAGACTTGGATCTTTCTCTCAAGTCATTAGTGAATCCTCAAGTTCTAGGATGTTGTCGTGTTCTATTCTAGCTATGATGTTGCTTATGTATAGAGACATTTATTCTTTCCCTTATCATTGATACAATTGATGTAAGACTATAATGGCATATTGTACTTGTATTGGCTTTGTCCAAAGTTTGTACTCTTGTAGATGGTTTAATGCGAGACGATGCTATTAGTCTATATCTTGCTTATTGGTTATATTGTCGAAATGAGAAGCCTATGTAAGCTTCATATGTGAGGAGTCTATGTAACCTCCATATATATGATCTATGAGAAGTATATGTACACTTCACTATATAAAGTTTAAAAATTTTTGCATTTTTTTTACCTATGATGTTCTATGATGTGTGTGAAGGGCTTGTCTAAGTTCTCTTCGAGGACAAGGATACCGGTTACGCTTAGGGGGTACTTTAGGTCATAACAGGCATACATCACAACATCGTACCAACTCAACTGCATCATGTTAAATAGTTGGCCAGTAATACCCACACTAAAATATCTTATGGGATGTTCGAGCTCCACCATGATGCCTACTTACTGGAGTGGAATGACATGCTTCCAGGATAGGTAGCATTTCAGCCTCTAGAAGACACCTCCTGATTATGTTATCACCACTTACTCTATACAAATATGGCTCATCCCAAAAATACTTTCCAACATCATGTAATAACTTTTTCTTTTACAACCCTCAGATATGAAGTCGATAACTAAGAAATTAGGAAAATTAGCAAACCAGGGAATGAGATAAAGAGTAGTAGATAATACCTATTCGGCTGGGAACACATAATCTATTTTGGGCTCATTGTTTTCTTTTATTGTAGCTTCCAATATGGAAATGTGATCAACTACCTGATTTTCACAACCTCTTCTATCCTTTACTTCAGAATCAAATTTTTGAAATAGTGACAAACATGTGATTAACCTTGGTTTGGCATCCTTCTTGGCCATGAGATACGTAAGAGCAGGATGATCTGTGAGTACTTTTATTTTGGTGCCCAGCAAATATGCTCTGAACTTAACAAATGCATACACTATAACCAACAGGTCCTACTCAGTGACTGTGTAATTTTGCTGTGTTTTATTTAGAGACTTACTAGCATACTAAATCGAATGGAACATCTTATTGCGTTTTCGACCCAACACAACACCTAATGCAGTTCCATTGGCATCACACATCACTCCAAATGGTTTTTCCTTATTTGGACAAATGATTATAGGTGCTGAGACTAGGTTCTCTTGTAGGCTATCAAAGTTTTTTAGGTAGGCATAGTCAGAAAAATTTCACCTCCATCTCCAAGATCTTACACATGGGCTGTGCGACTTTGGAGAAGTCCCTGATGAAATGCCTGTAGAATCCAACTTGTCCCTAGAAGCTCCTAACATATTTTACACAAATAGGAGGAAACAATTTTTCAATTACCTCAATCTTTGCCTTGTCGACTTTGATTTTTTTCTGCGACACTTTATGTCCAAGGACTATGACCTTTTTAACCATGAAGTGGCATTTCTCCCAATTTAGCACCAAGTTGACTTTCTCACATATTTGCAATGCCTTGCTAAGGTTCAACAAACAATCATCAAACATATCACACACTACAAAGAAATCATCCATAAATACTTTTAGAGGTTCCTTAACCATAACTGAAAAAATGGATATCATACACCTTTGAAATGTAGCTGGTGCATTACACAATCCAAACGACATGCGTTTAAATGCAAACGTGTCATAAGGACATGTAATCATAGTATTTTATGATCTTCAAGAAAAATGGATATTTGATTGTAACCATAGTATCCATCTAAGAAACAATACAAACCTTTAACTACTAACATGTCCAATATTTGGTCCATGAACAACATAGGGAAATGGTCCCTCAAGGTCCATTTGTTCAGCTTTGTGTACTCCATGCATACTCGTCACCCAGTCAATAATCACTATGGAACTAATTCATTCTTTGCATTTTCCACCACAGTCATACCCCCTATTTTGGCACACATTGCACTAGACTGACCCAATAGCTATCAGAGATAAGGTAAATCACCCCAGTATCTAACCATTTGGATATTTCCTTTTTCACAATCTCTTGCATTGGTGGGTTCAACCTCCTTTGGTGCTCAATGCTTGGTATGCAGTCTTCCTCGAGCTGAATTTTGTGCGCAAATGCGTGGAGGTATTCCAATTATATTAGCAACATTCCAACCAATGGATTTTTTAAATCTTTGAAGAACTCTAATAACCTTATGTAGATATCCTTCATTTAAATCTGAAGCCAATATCATAGTTAAAGTGTTGTTTGTAACTAAAAATACATACCTGAGGTGACTGGGCAACTGTTTCAGCTCCAAAAGTAGTGGTTTTTTTAATAGATGGTTTAGCTAGAGGCTTTGGTCTAATTTTAAAATCAAAGTTTAATTTCTTGGGAGCATAAGAATGTGCTCCAATAACCTGTACAACATTTATAGTTTCTACATAATCAGATCGGAGATCAACATCAAAGTTCATCAGCACAATAACTAATGTTTCAACATCTATCCTCTCTTTAATCGGTGCCCTCAAGCCGTCATCAGTGACAACTTTAATTGCAGATACCACTTCCATCTCTCGTGGTTTTTTCATTGATCTACATATGTTAAACTTTACCTCCTCTAAATTGAGTCTAAACTTCAAATCACCTCGCTCTATATCAACCAAAGCTCTAGCAGTAGCAAGAAACGGTCTTCCAAGAATTATGGGAACTTTAAAGTCTACTTCACAACCCAGAATAATAAAATCTCCTGGGAAGATAAATGTATCAACTTTTAACAATACATCACATAAGATTCCAATAGTCTCTTGACTGACATTGCTGTAGGTTTTGGCATTCCAAACCCAACTTCTCATGAATGGATAAAAGCATTAGATTAATGCTAGCCCCAGATCACACAAAGCTTTTGCAAACTTGATTGGCCCAATGGTGCATAGGATTGTAAAAGCACCTGAATGTTCTGTTTTCTGAATCAGAGATCTGGTTGCAATAGCACTGCAATGATGCACATCATTAGAAAAATCAAGACTTTCAACTCTTTTCTTGGTAACCAAGTTATTCATAAACTTTCTATATCCTGGCATTTGTGCAAGAGCTTACACCAATGGAATATTTACTGAAACTCGCTTCAGCATGGTGGTGAACTTTGTAAACTTCCCATCTTCAGCTTTTATGTTTTAGACTTTGAGTAAAAAGAGGGGGAGGGGGGTCTAGCAATTTGCTGTAACAACAATTTTTCCTAGATCTCTTTCTTTTTTTCTCCAGCAGAAGTTTTGTGCTGGATTTCTTCCAAGTCATCTAGAGGTGTAATTTCATCCTCCCCAGTGACAACTTTCTCCTTAACTTTTTTGTCCTTAGTACCGTCAGAACTTTGGTTAGATAATAGTTTACCAATCCTGGTAGTGATGGCCATGTAATGTCTATCTTTTTGGGATTTTTAATGGTATCACGTGGTAGTGAACCATTATTTCTCTGATTCACAGATGCTGAGTTGCCCCAATTTTTGCTCTATTTTCTAATAGAGGTGGTGTGAGAGTGTACCAACTGACTGATGTTTGAAAAATGACCACTCATTTCCTTGACTCCTATATCTGTTGATTCAACCTTTTGAAGCACCTTGGACATCACGTTTTCTAGCGTAGATCTACTCGAATCTACACCTTGGGGGCTACAGATGAACAATGAGGAGGGATGATATCATCTCAATTTTCATCTACTCCCCTAGGTGATTCAACCCAGCATTTTGAGGAATACCCGGTCTAGTTTGACCAGTTCCCACAGTTTTGGTGCACATGTCGTGCAACATCCAGTTTGTCCTCTAGGCCTAATCTCTGTCTCTGAGCCTCTAATTCTTTTGCATTAACCATCTTGCATAGGTTTTCCAGGAGTTTTGGATCTTAAGAAAGCAATGGGTATCGCTTACTTCTAGTGGTGGGAATGCAAAAACATATTTATCTGTAATAGACAAAAAACAACAATACAAGTGAATTTAGGAAATTATAACTCCAAGTCGAATACAAGCTAGTAAAACATTCCTGAAATGAAAATCCCCGGCAGCGATACAAAAATTTGATACGTCCAAACTTACACTTCAAATAAAAGTGTAAACGGTCATTATCAATTATAGAATTCAACTAGAAATGAGGTCAATACAACAGACAATGTCTATAAAGATGATGTTTTATTATCGCCATTACCCGATTGCTGTTACTAATTTCTAATGAATTTAGACAAAAAAGTAAAATTGGAAATGAATGATAAGTACCAAATTATAGAATTTAAGAACAAATTTAACCAGTCAAATTCATAAATTAGTTGATTAAGAGAAACCAGGTTAGTGTTCACTATGACGACAACTATGAAACTCCTATGCAATTTGAGTTTCAAAAGATTAGAACTTCATAGAACTCAACAAATAGGATTTATCTAACGCTTCTCAATATTATTGATAATAATCGTTTATATCCTCTCAAACTGCAAATAATTCTTGCATTACAAACTTGCTTAGATTGACATGAAGATAAAGTTATGTTCTCTCGAACTACAACTATAACTTCGATTCCGTAAGTAGATTTTTGCTTTTTCCTAACAAGTGTTTTTCACTCGAACAACCACTTGGTACAATCTTGTATAACACGTGATCCCATTCGACTAAACTAAAATCAAAAGCATTAACTACAACATGTAAACCAAGAATGTGTTACACTCGTTTTACCGATTCAGATTCATAGTATCATCATAGATCTCACACTCATTGTTAAGATATTTAGTGCCTCATAATCCATGTGTATAACAATTAACAAGGATTGAGAACATAATTCTGAAAACGTACGAAGTCAAATTGTAACTCAAAAACAACTTTGATAATAAAAGAACCAAACTTCTTTTCTCATAAAGTAATTCCAACTCAAAAACTCTCTAGTTATTGCTTCATTTCCTTTTTAAAAGTTTGATAATAATAATAACAATTCAAATGACCTAAAGAAACTTAATAGAACTAGGACTACATTATCGACCTCTTTCACGGCAACCATCACGTTCCATGGAAGGCTTTAAGGTCCGTGAAGCCTTCCATGGTATTCCCTTAGAGTCTCCTATGATTGGGTATTCTTATCATCTTCTAGAGTTAGCTTGACGAACTGGACCACGGTCAGTCAAAGTGATCACGGTCTGTGAAATTTTCTGTAGTCTTACCTTAAACTTACCCAAAACTTTGACTTTCAACCTATTCTCTAGAATGTTCTTCATGAACTGGACCACAGACAGTCAAACTGATTACGATCCGTGAAGGAATTTGTGGTCTTCACTTATACTTTCTCAAACTCTAGAAACTTACACTACTCTTTGTAATCTTATTCACGAACTAGACGATTGACCGTCAAAGTGATCGCGGTCCGTGAAGTTTTCCGTAGTCTTCACTTCAACTTTCTCAAATGCGGGCCTTCAGAATCTACCTACTGCAATTAGCTTCACGGTCACTCTCACGGTTCCTGAAGTGGACCAAGGACAATCAAAATGACCGTGATTTTTACTTCTTTTCTTCACTTTTTTTATATCTGCCTGACTCTTCATGCATCATCATCAAACACATCAAATCATACAATACACTCGATTCTAGTTAGTTCCTTTGTTTAAGCAGTAACTGTACTTGGATATCACAGTACATCACCCCTCATTTGGATGGACTTTTTAATTATGTCAAACTTGACTTTTATTTTTGGAATTATCATCGCAGAACAAGTCCGCGTCGCGGAGGTGTTCCCTAAAGTTTCATTCATTTATTTTACTTTATTTTAGGTTAGAGTAGTCAATGGAAAAGCGATTTCTGAAAAGCAATCTACAAACCTCTGATAATACGCGGCTACACCTAAAACACTTTGAATGTCGGTAGGACTTAGGAGTCTAGGCCAATTCTTAATTGCTTCCGTCTTCTTCAGATCAACCTCAATACCCTCACTTAGTACAATGTGGGCAAGAAAAACAACTGATAACAACCAAAATTTGCATTTGCCAAACTTAGCAAAAAGTTGATTATCATTGAGGACTTGCAAAACGATCCTCGAATGGTTCATATGATCATTCTCGTTTTTATAATATATCAAGATGTCATCAATAAAGACGATAATAAACAAGTCAATATAACTTCTAAAAACTCGATTCATAAGGTCCATGAAAGTCACAGGGCATAAGTTAGAACAAAGGACATGCCTAATATTCAAAATGACCATATCTTATTCGAAATGCCATTTTGGAATAATAACACGTTTCACTCTAAGTTGGTGATAGCCCAACGTCAAGTCAATTTTGAAAAGTAATTTGCACCTTTGAGTTGATAAAATAGAGTGTTAATTCTTGGATGTGGATACATATTATTTATATTGACCTTGTTAAATTGGTGGTAATCAATACACATTCTTACATACCCACCTTTCTTCTTCACAAACAATACCGGAGCAACCCATGGAGATATGCTTGGTTGAATAAAACCCTTATCTAGCAAATCTTTGAGTTGACCATTTAATTCTTTTAACTTGGCCGGGATATCCGATAAGGATAAATTAAAATAGCTTGTGTATAAGGAAATAAATCTAAGTTGGAGTCTATTTCCCATTCCAGAGAAATCACGGGTAAGTCAATGGGAAAGACTTCCTGAAATTCCTTTACAACGGGGACGACTCTAAAGGAAGAATCTCAAACTCAAGATCCTTGAACCCTACAATAATATAGAGACAACCCTTCACAATCAACTTACAAACTATTAGACATGAAATTATCCTACCCCTAAGGATTGAGTTTCCCCCTTCCGTTGAAAAATGAATTCATTATGAAATTGAAACTTTACTTCTAGAGTTTAACAAATCAATGGAAGCAAAATAGGCATGTAGCCAGTCCATCCTCAAAATGACATCAAAGTCCACGTATCAAGTTCTATCAAATCAACCAATGTGACTCTATTGGGAAAAGAAATGGGACAACCCCTATAGACTCTTCTAGCAACCACAGAATCACCTACAGGGTTAGAAACCGAAAAGGGTTCATCTAAGACACTGAGAACCATATCAAATTTTATAGCTACTAAAGGAGTTACAAAAGATAAAGTGGCATCGGGATCTAACAATGCATAAACATTAATTGAAAATACTTGCAACATACCGACAACAACATCAGGAGAGATCTCTTGATCACCTCGACATTCGAAAACATAAAAATGATTTTTCTTGGAAGAATCGAGATTTGGCGTACTTGCTTGTGCTTGATTACCTAGCCTTCAACATAGGGCAGTTCCTCTTCATGTGGCCACTCTTACCATAATTTTAGCAATTACTTGTGCCAACTAGGCACTTGCCTTTATGTTTTCTACCACACTTTGCACAAATAGGTTTATAAACATAAGAACCACCACTTTTTCCCTCTTGAGGCCTTGGGGTAGATACCTTTGTTGACCCTTGGAGTGTTAAGAGGAACTTGGTTGGAATACCTCTTCTTGAACCTTGACTTATGAATTTGAAATATTTCTACATCTTCGACCCTTGTCATCTTCAACACCCTACCAACTTGCTTAATATTTTTATCCTCAATTTGTTCTACATGAACCATGAGACTAGAGATGTCCATGATAGGAATGAACAAATCAAACCTAAATTCATTAACCATAAGGTCGGATGTAATACTCTGAAAGTTCCATGACATATACATTATATATAGAACATCGTAAGTACATAAGTAGACTCTAAGTCTCTTTTCCATCTTAAGACACAACTCGATAAATAGGGACACGACCCTTAACAACATAAAATATAATTTTAAGCTATTACATAAATGGAAAGAACATATCATAAGGGCTCCATTTCTTGAACTTGGGAGATCTATTCAAGCTCCTCACTTAGGGAAATCCTCTAGCCATCAAAACCAACACTTTATGTAAAAAGATGAAGAAGAATGTTATTAGTATAAGAATTCACTAAGCATGACAATCACACTAAAATATGCATTTAAAGAAAACATATCATTTGAAATCATGCAACACTTCTTTTAAATAAACTTCATGCACATAGAAATAATAACCACAATATAGATTCACATACATTTTATAGACATGAATACCACTTATAATATTACATAGAGCCATTTATTATACTTTGAGGTATATTCAATACGTACAATGCATTACCTCCCTTTTATCTTCTTTCCTTAAGTAACCCTCAAGTGTACTTAGTACAATGTATCACCTTGAGGTCATCTTACAATAGTATTTCATATATATGCTTCATAAACTTAATCACATATATTCACAAGTCAAAAGCACATCATAGACATCAACTTTACATAAGAACCATCACCTAAGAGAACTCATGAGTCACACTAATGCAATGTGTAGGTAGAATCCCATAATACTACTTGCACCAAGTGTATCCAAGAAGTAACCCTCGACTAGGCATAACATACTCAATAAATCATAACACTTTCATTTATAACTAGACAGAAGGCACATATTTCATAACATCATATAAGGACTCTTTCATTTACTACAACCTTAGTCATATCTTATTTATTTTATACAACAAGTAAACCACCCTTATAACCCCTTCACAAACTTACTTGTGCAATGTACAGATGGAGTCCCATACCCCCCACATATACTAAGTAAACCCATTGAAAATCCATAAGTTCAATTAATATTTATAAGCATAATTCATATCCTAACATATAAAAGTCACCTAAGAATGAATTCATACATAACATCACATAAATCTTACTTGCATATGAACTGACCTTATGCTTTCTTGAAATTCACTTGTGCAATGCATGAGTAGGGGCCATAATCCAACCTATACTAAGTAATCCTCTAAAGGAGTTGTGATTAGAGTCCATAATCTTATCTTAATTTATTTTGTTACTTTGAGAGACTTATCCATAACCGACATAGACCATGTAAACTACATGGAATCCAATGTTCTCCCACCACAATGATAAGAGAGGGTTAACACTTGCATAAGGTGTAACCAATGTTACATAGCTATCTATATGGTATCCACAAGCTCTAACCTACGGGGACACATAGTTATGGAACATAGAGATTGATTCCTGAAACCTTGACTTACTAGCGTGGAGGTTCCGATCTCATGATACAACATCTATGTTGCGAACTTGGACTTACTAAATGTGAAGGTTCTCTTGTGGGAAACAGGACTTACTAATGTGAAGCCCGCACTATCATTTTCATGTTCACTCGGTTCTAGGCTCTAAATCCCATTTTAAGTATATTTAAGCCTTTAATATATTAGTTGATAACGAAGGCTTTAGGAGCTTGCTCTTTCATACATCATATTGCTCAAAAGTTTCTAAGATGAGAATGTCCTTTCATCATCGACCCTACTTCATGTGTCAATGTCCTTAAACATATTCATACAATCATACACCATATGTGTGTGCATAAAATGTGAGATCTACCATCACATAAACACCTCTAGTCACATACGTTCATAACTTCATTAATCATATACTTCACATGCATAGAAATAGGTTATGATTCACTAGAGAACTATCATTTCCTTTGTCATCATGAATATATACTATTCATAGATATGCATGAAGTGTGGGTGTACATTGGTCAATATGATCACATAATGGCTATATCATAACCTTGAGGAAGCTACCCTCTAAAGATCACAACACATGTACAACATTCTTCAAGTCTCAAATCATACACATATATGGGGTATTAAGGACTATAGACTACACACAGTCACATTACATCATAGGAGGCAAGAACATATTCATTCATTAGAAAAAAATAAACCTAGCATAGTTTGATCACACATTCATATAGGGTTCATATAGGTTGGGGTCATGCTACAAGGATATTCATTTTCACTAACCATCTTCGGCCACACCCAACCCTTACATGATTATCACATATACACCACATCATCCATACACCTAAATCATGCTACTAGTGTGAAAGACTATTCACATACTTCACATAACATCACTAAGAACAAGATTTTAGAATCATGGCTAAATCCTTCAATTTCCTAAACATAATATCATCATATCATTTCATCTTGAATCCAATGCCTTCAAGGCCATCATCAGCACATATATACAAGTACAAGAATGTAAACACCGCCACCATAAGTGGAGCATACCAAACAATTCCCTTCAAGGCCAATTCAATGTACATTCTAAGATTCAAGGCCAATTCAATGTACATTCTAAGCTAAATAAGAAAAAATAGGTCAATTTACCAAATAACCAAGATAATGATAATCTTGATCAATTGTCCTTAATTCATAATCAATTCATATAGATAAGATTAATATTAATCAATATACTATAATGTAATGACAATTGAATCACAATCTATATAAGATAACAAGACCCATACATATCATATTTTTAGAGGATAAAAGAATCATGGGTTATTCATAAAACTATATTAAAAATCATGTTAAAATGATAGATTAATCACATATACATCAGTTTAATGTTTTTGAAATCACTTTTACAATGAATCTATGGTAATATTGAAAGATAGGATTTTTAGCTTAGTATTGTGTTTGAAATAGCTTTGAAAGGACTCAATAGATGAACATTTACCTAGAGATGAAGGATTATCATAACTTATACATTATAAATCCCACGAAATTCTAAGAAGAAAGTTCCAAGAATCCACCTCCATAGATTGGTCTTCTATGGGGGGGTTTTGGGAGAGTTTTGATTTGATAGGGAAAGATTTATTTTGAAAAATGGATCCTAAATTAGAGTTAAGGCTTACATAATAAATTAAATTACCTAAAAACACCTAAAAAACCCTTCCTAGTCAAATTAAGAAGTGGGGTTAATTTCTCATTCACCTCTTAAATGGATAGCACGCTAATAGTGTAATCGATGACCATAGACGATGGTGCGTCGATTGAGTGATGGGCCGTCCAGTTGCTCTGTCGATGGTGACTGAGGCTCCTTTATTGGGGTCTGAGCTCACACGTCTAAGTGTTGAGAGACTCCCCCAACCGTAGGGGCATAAATTAGTCTACTGGGCGTCGTTTGCCAGGAGTAAATGGACACTGCCAAGGCAGTCTCTAGGCAGCCTTAGAGTCCTCCTCAAGGACCGCTAGTGGTCCTTAGGGAGTCATGCCTGAAACTTTCCAATGGAAATATGATCATATATAGTTAAGGGCCTCTCACATCAATTTCAACCAAAACGAACATGTAAAATATGCCAAGACACACTAAGACACTCAAGCACATCTCAAGGCAAACTTTTGAAAGTCTCAGATATTCTTGGATGTTTGACCTCCAAACCACTTCAAATAAAGTGTACACACTTTAAATAACTTAATTAACATGTTATTAACCTTTTTATGAACAATTGAGGCTCTAGACACCTAAGCTTATTTTGAGGGTCTTGACAGTAGACTAGAGCCCCACCTATTGAATAATGGTTAAAATATTGTTTCAGACCTTTGCCTATGTAATAACCTCAATTAGGAAATTTTATATCCAAAACATGAAAGATAGAACTTGACGTCTGGAAACTAGCGAGATTTAACTAGTAGACGCTCTTAAGTTTCGTTAAGGTTTGAGAGTGTCATATGAAGTTTAAAGCATGTAAAAAAACTTTAAATAGGTAAAATAATGTTTTTAGGGTCTAAATGTCCAGTAACGGCTCCCTAAGGACCACCAAAAGGGTCCTTTAAGAGGACCAAAACATTAGCAAGGAGGCTGATAAAGCAGCCTGCGAGCGGCCGAGAAATGATGGTCATTGCGCGTCGCACCCTCCACACTTGGAAGTCAAAAGTTTCCTTCTGATTTGGGCCTTCACAAGGCCCACTGACTCAAATTAGATTCTTGAAAAAAAAGACTGGGATGTTCCCCCGATGCACTGCCATGTCTCAGATTAGATTGCGTCATTTTTTAAAGTCAATTTGACTTCACAAAAAAACTCAATTTAGTGAGGGGTATTTTGGGTAATTTAGGGGATGAATAAATATTTTTTTAGGTCTGTTTTAAGTGATTATTACTCACTTAAATCAATTCTCCAATCGAAAACCAAAATCACTGTCTATCTCTAAATTCTTTCTCTACTCAACCTCCATTGAAAAACATTGGAAGCTTGAAGAAGAAGACCAAGTCCTCAACTTCTCTTATCAAATTTGTGGATAAAGTCATCATCAAATGCATTCTTCACACTTGGGTTTCCTTTCTCCAAGAGATCCTTTCAAAGTTGATTTCTGAATCTCCCAAAAATAAAGGGTTTTCTCTACACATGGGATTCTTTCTAACATTCAAATTGGAGATCAATTATGACAAATTAGGATTACTTAAGATTGTTTATGAGTATAATAATGATTAATTGATTTTATTTAGTTGATATTTCATTGGGTTCATGTTTTTCTCTAAATCTTGGATCTTGGTCGATAAATTACTTGAAGATGATGAGGTTATGAGTTTATATATTGATGTTGATGGAATTGTTTCTTCATGTATTGTAATAAAACATGTTTTAATTGGGGTTTTGATCTAATTCTTGGAGATTCCATGAATGACCCCTTGTACCTAACCTAGATATGAAAAAAGATTGTTAGTTGATTAGGGTTGTTGGAATTGAACATGTCATTGCTTAATTTGATTATACTTAATGATGGTGATTGGGCTATTGAATAATTGTTATGGAATTGAGAGTGAGATGTTGAAGGAAATTATTGAAATGCATAGGTATGTCTTTTAAGATCACGATTACTCTATTGTGTTTAAGTTGGCCTATATTTGATAGCGTTATTAAATTGAAGAGTAAATGATGACGCTATGCATGTATGATTAGGCTATGATTATGTTGAATGTGATATCATGATGAAGTAGAATTATGGGGAATTAGAAGGAATTCTCTTATGCTTCCTATTGATGTGATTATCAGATGATGCAATTTTCACATGATTACAGTTTAGTGATTAAAGAGTGTTCTTATCCTACACCTAATGAGATACTGACATGATTATACAAGGGTTTAGTCTCCTATGACCTATATTAAGAATTGATGATTAAAAAAGGCTTAAAGAGACTTCAAAAAGGGACATTAGTTTAACACCGAGAGAACAAGATATTAGAGGTGTCCCTTCCAAATAGGTAAGGTAGGTTCACTATTGTTCTCATGAGATGGAGACTACCATGCAATGTGCATAAAATTTCTAGCATGTCTCCTAGTTAATTTGATATGTTACCCCATAGGAATACTAGCTAGTGGATTCACCTAGAATGTTGTGTTCATGTTATGGTTCTACCTTGACAAGTAGATCACGTTCTTTCGGTGTAGGGTTTCATGACACTGAATTCCATATTTATCTCACATGGTCTATTTTTGGTTAAGGCGAATGTTCCCGAAAGTACAATGAATGAATGAAAGTAATAAAGATTGACAATAACTAGGGTAACTGAAAGGGTACTACTTGTATGGGTAGGGGTATGAGACTTTACCTATGTATTGCACAAGTTGGCCTTGAGGGGAGTCTTAGGAGTTTGTTCTTATTCACTTATATTATAATTAAATGTATAATGTTGGTTAATATAATATTTCTCTTATATGATGTTGGTTTCATTTGATGAATATGATATTGGACTAAGTTGCTATGTATGATGATGACTACTTATGATATTATATATATGAGGTAAAGGCATTACTTATGATCTCTTGTATTGTTTACTTGATTATGTGGGGTCATGGGGATTCACATGAGCATTGCACTTGTAGTCTTGAGTTGGGATTGTTGGTAAGGGTATTATATGCTTTGATGATATGCACTCTAGAACATGAAATGTTGATATGACTTATGTGATATTGTTATTGTATATGAATATGAACATGTCATAATGGTGTGGTGACTATTAGCTTGTATGTGCTTTTGTGTGTGCATGAAGGCTTTCCAAATAACTTAGCATGTTTTAAAAGAAACGGTCCCCTTTTGTGCATGTTTCAAAGGTTTTATGTGCATATATTTCCATACTTAGTACAAGTGGTTGTACTAACCCATATTCTTTATAATTCTACAAATAGGCAGGTTTGGGACATTGAGTGGCTTCAAGTCCATTTGCAAGGAAGACTTGGATCTTTTTCTAAGTTGTTGGTGAGTCATCAAAGTTTCAGGATGATTTCACATTTTATGTTCATTAATGTTGGCTATGTCTAAAGACAGTTATTCATTTCTTATGTTGAGACTTTATTGTAAGCCTATATGTGGCATATCGTCTTAGTATAAGGGCTATGACAAAACATTGTAATTATCTACTAGATGGCTATATGTGAGAATACGTTAGACTATTTTCATGATATTGTCTATGTTGTTAAATGAGAAGTCACGTTAACTACATATATGATAAGAGAGAAGTGTAAGTAAACTTCATATGTAAAAATTTAAATTTTCCACATTTTCTCTACTATGATATGCCATGATGTCTAAGTCTAGTCTAAGGCCTCTTCGAGGACCAAGATGCTAGTTACGTCTAGGGGGCGCTCCCCTGTAACACTCTGAAAGTCCATGACTTAGTCTAGAGACTCACATGTTTAACTAAGAGCTGGAATACTGTTTATAGGCATAAAATAATGTTCTTAAACTAATTATGAAGTGTTAGAGTCAAAACATCAAGAAACGTCCATGACATCTAGAGACTAGTGAAATAAAGGTTAGTGTGCCTTGGCATATTTCATGGATTTGCCAGAGTCATGATTTATTGAAAATAGGTAAGACGGTGTTAGGAAAGTATTAGAATGTGTTTAGGGTTGAAACATTCGTGTATGACTCCCCAAGGACCACCCTAAGGGTCCTTGGAGAGGACCATTGCAATTGACCAAAAGCTATCAATTTGATAGTGGCCAAACGACAAGACGTGAATGGGTCAACGACCCATCGCTGGTGGTCGTTTGTCCAGACTTATACAAATTCAAAAAGTGGTCCAGAAACAACTCTCTAATCCAATCGACGCCTTGACAATAGCGCTGTCAATGGACCTACGGACCGTAGGTCGAGGTCTCATAGGTGAGGGTCTATTTTTAGTGAGGAGTTCTTTAGTTAGAGACTTAATTAGTATTGCTTAGGTGGTCAGTTAAGGGTTATGTGGTGTTTAGTTTATTTAGTTGAGGCACTATAAAATACCTAAACCTCATTAAACTAACCTAACACTCCACAATTCCCAAACTGAATTCCTCCACCTTGTCTCTAATTTCTCCCTCTTTCCCAAAAGAACACCATTGAAGACCAAGGTCAAGATTCATTAGGTCATCAAGATTCGAGTTTTATTCTACAATCCTCTAAGAATTAACAAGGTTTGGAAGGTATTCACTCTTGGGAACTCTTTATCCAAGAGGTTCTTCAAAGTTGATTTGTAAAATTGATAAAAGCATGGGTATTCTTCTAATTTAGAGATTTGACCTTTAAAATTGAATTGTTGTTGATTTACTTTTATTATTATTGATATATTATGATGGATTGTTGGTTAATCATTGTAGGTCTTAGTCCTTGACATAATTTCCATGAGATCTCTTGAAATAAACCCATTTCCCTAACCCTAGTTATGACTCAGACTTGTAGATAATTAGAATTGATGAAAGTAATTATGTTATTGTTTAATTCACTATATTATGATGATGGTAATGTGTATTATTGATTAATTATGATGTATTTATGGTAATATCTTGAAGAGGGCTTATGAAAGTTATATTGTAAGACTTTGTAATCTTAATTTTTTACTCTAATGATGATGAATTATACTTGATAATGATATGCAAATTGAACTATTATATGTGATAAGCTTGAGACTAATATGATATGATTATTGTGATGCCTTGACATGAATAGGATGGTTGTGAGGTCTTGATAGGGATACGATAATGCAAGATTTAGATTGAACTACTTGTGTGCCTTATTATGAATTAATTATGATAGCCACACTAATGATGATGTTAATAAAAGGTAGTTCTCATCTATACCTAATAAGATAATGATATGACTACACAAGGGGTTAGTCCCTATGACTTATACTATGGTTGACTCAAAGACATAATTAAAAGAGACTCTGGCTTAGCACCGAGTGAACTAGTAGTGAGATGTGTCCCTTCCCAAGTAGGAAGGTAGGTTAACTATTTTCTCATGAGATAGAGATTAAAAAGCTAATAGCACAAAGATGGTCTCTACTATGGTCTTTTGCATTATGATATCATGAAATATGTAATGTTGACTTTGTATGATGATACTCTTATATGATGTTAGTTATATTGAATAAATATGATATTGGTCTAAATTTCTATATGTGGTGATGTCTACCTATGGTTGACTTAAAGACATACTTAAAAGGGACTCTAGCTTAGCACCGAGTGAACTAGTAGTGAGATGTGTCCCTTCCCAAGTAGGAAGGTAGGTTCACTATGTTCTCATGAGATAAAGATTAAAATGCTAATAGCATAAAGAGGGTCTCTAATATGGTCTTATGCATTATGATATCATGAAATATGTAATGTTGACTTTGTATGATGATACTCTTACATGATGTTGGTTATATTAAATGAATATGATATTGGTCTAAATTTCTATATGTGGTGATGGATACCTATGATGATATGTATTATGTGTCAAAGCATTACTTGTGATCTCTTAGCTTGTTCACATGATTGTGTGTGGGGTTATGGGCTTCACATGAGCATTGCACTTGTAGGCTTGAGATGGGGTTATTGGTAAGGGTTTGTATGCTATGTTGATATAAACTATTGAACATGATGTGTTGATATGGATCTATGGTGATGTGTATTTGATTATTAACATGTCTTATGTTATTGTGATCCTTATATTACATACGCTCGCTTGTATGTGCATTAAAGGCTTTCTAAATGACTTAGCATGTTTTCTAATGTAATGGTCGCTTTCATGCATGCTTTAAAATATTTTATGTGAAGTGTTTCCATACTTAGTATAAGTGGTGTACAAACCCATATTTCATATGTTTTTCTACAAGTATGTAGGTTACGACCATTAAAGTTCTAAGAGGCGGATTGAAGAAGAGTTGGACACTTTTTCCATGTTTTTGGGAGGTCCTCATGTTCGGGGATGTTACATTTTCACAATTCTAGCTATGTTGTTGTTATGTGTAAGACATTTTTAATTCCTTTATCGTTTGAGACTATCGATGTAAGCCTATAATGGAATTTTGATTTTACATTGGCTATGTCCAAGAATTATACTCGTTTAGATGGTTTAATATGAGACAAGGTTGTTAAACTATTTCTTATGTTTGGTTTACATTGTCTAAGTGAAAAGCCTATGCAAAATTCACTATGTATAGTTTTAAATTTTCCATCCCTATGACATGCAATGACAAATGCTATATGGGCTACTCTAAGTCCTCTTCGAGGTGGACGATGTCGATTACGTCTAGGGGGTGCTCCCCGAATGTGACATTCTCGGTCGTGACAAACTTAGTATCAGAGCATGACATTGAGTAACCTTAGGATTGATGTCTTACTAAACCACGTCTATGTAGTGACTTTTTCATAATTCTTGAGTGTGGCCACACTTATCAACGATGTGGCTCAAACTTTGTATACTCAATGGATGGACAATATGGTTTTAAGAGGTGGTCCCGTGACTTGGGAAATCTTTAGGAGGGCCTTTCTTGATAGGTTATACCCAAGGGAGAAAAGGGAGGCTAAAGTGGAAGAGTTTAGAAACCTTCGTCAAGGAGGTATGAGTGTTCTAGATTACTCTTTCAAGACAACTAAGAATCTTCCATGGTGTTTAACCCGAGGGATGAGATGAGTCATTTTATGATGGGAGTGTCTGAAGATATAGTATAAGAATGTCTCGCAGTGATGTTTCATGAAAACATGGACATTTCTCGTTTGATGGTGCATGCTCAACAAGTTGAGGAAATTAGGCTTAGGAGGAAGAATAGGGATTCTAAGAGGAATTTCTTATGAAGGAGGTACTTCTAAGGGTAGGTTGGAAATTCAAGACAAATCTAAGTTCAAAAAGAGGTTCTCCAACCAAGTTCCTTCTAAATTCCCCAAGGCTCATAATGATAGGGTGTCTAACCCTAGGTCCCAAAAGGGAAGAGGTGGTGATACACAAAGTGATAAACCTACGTGTACCAAGTGTGGTAAGAAGCATAAGGGTGAATGTCTAGTTGGGATGGGTAATTTCTTTGGTTGTGGAGAGAGTGACCATAAGGAGAGAGATTGTCTTATGGTAAAGGGTCAAGGAAAGGGGAATAACGAATCTTAAGCATGTGGTCCTAATTCTTGTGCTCCTAAGAAAAACTGCTTCTATGTTCTCTGTTCTAGGGGTGATCATGAGGATTCTCCTGATGTTGTCACAAGTATGTTACAAGTCTATCCATTAATGTCTATGTATTACTTGATCCTGGCGCCACTTTATCTTTCGTAATTCCCTTAGTGGCTATGAAGTTTGATGTGTTACCTGATGTCTTAGTTGAACCATTTTTGGTTACTACCCCATTGGTGACTCAATTGTTTCTAAAAGACTATATGAATCGTTCTATAATGATGTCCAATAGAGTTACTGTTGTTGATTTTGTAGAACTTGACATGTTTGATTTTTATGTCATTTTGGGAATGGATTGGTTGCATGCTTGCTCTTTCCCCCCATAGATCGTAGGATGAGGGTTGTTAAGTTCAATTTCTCAAATGAACCAATTTTAGAGTGGAAGGGGGGAAATTCAATCCCGAGAGGTCGAATTATTTTGTGTCTTAAAGATTTCAAGATGATTTCTAAGGGGTGTCTCTATCATGTTATGAGGGTCAAGGACCTAGAATTCGAGAAGCCTCCTTTAGAGTCGGTCCCCATAGTGAAGGATTTTCCGGATGTTTTCCCAATGACTTACACAGAATTCTCCCGAGCAGTAAATAGATTTTAGCATAGATTTGTTCTCGGATATGAAACCCGTTTCAATTCCTCCTAATCAGATGGATCTGACCGAGTTGAAAGAGTTTAAGGCTCAACTCAAGGATTTTCTTAACAAGGGTTTTATACAACCAAGCATATCTCCATGGGGCGCTCATGCATTATTTGTTAAAATGAAATACGAGTCTCTTAGGATATGTATATACTACCAACAATTGAAGAAGGTCACCATAAAGAATAAGTATCCTCCCCCTAGTATGATTATTTTTTTGATCAACTCGAAGGTGCGAGTTACTTTTCAAAATTTGTTTTGAGGCCAGGATATCACCAACTTAGAGTGAGAGGTGAAAATATTCCTAAAACGACTTTCAGAATAGGTATGGTCATTATGAGTTCCTAGTCATGTATTTTGGGTTAACTAATACCTCAACGACTTTTATGGGCCTTATGAATAGAGTGTTCCAGGAACCTTGATTCTTTTGTAATTGTCTTCATTGATGATATCGTGGTGCATTCGAAGAGTGAGGATGAGCAGATGGGCAATTTGAAGGTTGTATTGCAACTCCTTAAGGCACATCAACTCTTTGCTAAGTATAGTAAGTGTGAATTTTTGTTGAAATCAATTGCATTTCTTTTGCTATGTTGTCTTAAGTGAGGGTATCCAGGTCGATCCAAAGAAAATAAAAGCGGTTAGAAATTGGACTAGACCTATAACTCCCATCGATGTAAGAAGTTTCTTGGTTCTAGCTGGGTACTATAGAAGGTTTGTCGATGGGTTTTCATCTATTTCTTTTCCTTTTACAACACTAACCCAAAAGAAGGTTAAGTTTAACTGGTCAGAAGCTTGTGAAAAAGGCTTCCAAGAGTTAAAATTTAAACTTACCTCCGCTTCGATGATGACCTTACTAGAGGGTACCAAAGGGTTTGTGGTATATTATGACACTTCTCGAGTAGGTTTGGGTTGTGTCTACTGGAAACATTTTAAGGTGATAGCTTATGCATCTACACAAATCATGATGCTTGAGAAGAACTATCCAACTCATGATATTGAATTAGCGGCAATAGTGTTTGATTTGAGAATATGGAGGCATTATCTCTATGGGGTACATGTAGACGTATTACCGACCACAAGAGTCTTCAATATGTATTCACTCAAAAGGAGTTGAGTCTCCAATAGAGGAGGTGGTTGGAACATTTGAAGGACTATGGCATGAGTGTCCTTTACCACCCCGACAAAGCAAATGTTGTTACGGATGTCTTGAGTAGAGTGACTATAGGTACTGGTTCACATTGTCCCGATAATATGAAAGACCTAGTGAAACAATTTCATAGATTGCTTAATTAGGTGTTCGGTTGGAAGACTTTTCAAATGGAGTTTCTATTGTTCATCATAATTTCAAGTCATCTTTAGTGGTTGAGTTGAAGTCTAAGAAACATCTTGATCCTCTATTAATAAAGTTAAAGGAATCAGTACTTAGAAAGCTCAATGAGTCATTCTCCCAAGAGAGGGGGGTGATGGTTTACTTAGGTACCAAGGTAGATTATTTGTGCCGGATTTTGATGATTTGAGAAAACAAATTTTGGAAGAAGCTCATGGTTCCCAATACTCTATTTCATATGGGTTCCACCAGAATGTATCGTGATCTTCAAGAGGTCTATTAGTGGGACAGTCGTAAGAGGGATATAGTGGAGTAAGTGACTAAATGTCCAAATTGTCAACAAGTTAAATCCAAACACCGAAGACCGAGAGGGTTAAATCAAGTGATGGATGTTCCTACTTGGAAGTGGGAAGATATCAATTTGGATTTCATAGTGGGTTAGCCTCGAACACGTAGACAAAATGACTCATATAGGTGATTGTGGATAGGTTGACAAAATCTGCCCACTTTATCCCCGTCAAGTCTACTTATTCGGTGGAAGAATATTCTAGATTGTACATAAATGATATTGTGAGTATGCATGGAATCTTTGTCCATCATTTCAGATAGAGGTGCCCAATTGACTTTTTGTTTTTGGAGGTCCTTTCAAAAGAGGTTAGGTATTCAAGTAAAACTTAACACCACTTTTCATCCTCAAACGAATGGCCAAGCAAAACGTATCATCCAAACCCTAGAAGATATGTTATGAGCTTAGGTCTCTGATTGGATGGTTTGAGGTAGTGAGTCTTCACTCCTTGGTCCCGAGATAATCAATGAGGCTATTGAAAAAGTTTGAATGATAAGAGATAGGTTGAAAATAGCCTATAGTCGGCAAAAATCTTATGCTGAAAATAGAAGAAGAGACGTCGAGTTCAAAGTAGGTGATTGAGTCTACTTGAAGATTTCACCATGGAAGGGGTGATGAGATATGGTAAAAAGGGGAAACTATGTCCCCCGTATGTGGGTCCTTATGAGATATTGAAATGGGTCAGAAAAGATGCTTATGAGTTGAAACTACCAAGTGAACTAGCTTCTGTTCATCCGGTATTTTATATCTCTGTGCTCAAGAAATGTATGGGAGACCCGATGTCCAATTTCCTATTGAGGGTTACGGGTGAATGAGAACCTTTTTATGAAGAATTTTTGATTGAGATCCTAGATCGTCAAATCAAAAAGTTGTGGAACAAAGATGTGGCCTCCATAAAAGTTTTATGGACAAACTACTAGTAGAGGGTGCAACATGGCAGACCAAGTCCGACATGAAATCCCGCTACCTTCATCTCTTTCCTCTTTGAGGTTAGTAGTTCCTCTTAAAATAAAAATTATGATTAATATGAAATTTGACTTGTTTTTCTAAGTATGTGAGTCACTTGGTAAAGGTCCTTGCAAAAATGAGTTTTTATGAAAAATGCTTTCATGTTCTACTTACATTTATATGAAGTGTATCTATTTTCCTTATTGAGATTTTTAGTGATCATACATTGATATTGTCTTGTGAAGAAGAATTACATGTTAACTCTTTGATGTTCATGTTCAGCTCATGTTGAAATTGAGAAGGTAGATCCTTATTATGTGATAATAAATGTTGAGCTCTTATATGTGGTAAATGGTGTTTTGAGTTGCTATATGTAATACCTTGTTTTGTGTTGAAGGGAATTGGAGGTAGCATTTCTACCGATGTCAAGTCATGGATTGGTTCTTCTGCCCTTTTTCTATGTGTTGGTGTCCTATATGACCGACACAAGACTAGACTTGTTAGATATTATGGAGGTTCAGTGAGTACCATGCCATTCGGGAACGGTCCATCCCACCATAATGGATCTCTCCTAACGCTACCTACTAGTGGATAGATTTAGGGAAGGAATGAAATGCTGATGTTGCAATCATTCCCATCCTGATAAAGCGATTCACCCGTGTTGTGATAGTTCCATTTTTAGCTGTTGCAGGCCGATTGGGATCCCAATATTCAAACCACTATATTCGTTCCTCACCCTCGTTGGAGTTGTGAAGTACTCCTATGAGATGTGACTCATGATGATTATATTTCTTTTTTTGTTGGTTGGGATGCTAGTATTGAGTCTTCTTATTCCCTTATAAAAAGGTTAAAGTTTTATTCGGGGATGAATGTTTCTAAGGGTGGGATAATGTAACACTCCGGAAGTTCCATGATTTAGAATAAAGCTTCACCTATAATATAATGATTAAAATTATTTTTCCAGATATATACTAATGTAATAAACTCAATTAGAAAAAGTTAGATCCAAAACGTCAAAGAAAGACCTTGATATTCGGAAATTAGCAAAATTGAACTAGTAGACGTCCTTAAGTTTTGTGCAGGTTTTTTTTTTTTTTTTTTTGTGCAGGTTTGGGAGTTTCATATGAAGTCTAAAACTTGTATAAAGAATTTACATAGGTAAAATAATTTTTATAGGGTACAAACTTCCAGTAACAACTTGCCAAGGACAGCCTAAAGGGTCCTTGAGAAGGACCGAAACATTGGCAAGGAGGCTGCCAAAGAAACTTGCGAGTGTCCAAGAAATGGAGGTCATTGTGAATCATGACCTCCACAATTGGTAGGAAAAATTTCCTCAAGAAATGGGGCCTTCAAGAGTCTCAATGCCTCCAATTTCATTTTAGAAAAATCTATGGAAGTGCCCCCGTGATGCGCAACCATACCACAAATTCGATCGCGCCATTTTTTAAAGTTAATTTGACTTCCCAAAAAGACCCAATTAAGTGAGCATATTTTGGGTAATTTAGGGGATGAATATATATTAGTTTTAGGTCGGTTTTAAGTCATTATTACAAACCCAAATCAATTCCCTAATTGAAACCCAAACTAGCTCTCCCTTCTCTGTAAATTCTCTCTCTACTCAACTCCATTGAAGAGTATTGGAAGCTTGAAAAATAAGACCAAGTTCTCAACTTTTCTTCTCAAATTTGTGGATAAATTCATCAGCAAGGTATTGGATTCTTCACTCTTAGGATTACTTTTCTGAAGAGGTCCTTTCATAGTTGTTTTCTAAATCTCCCAAAAATCATGGGTTTTCTCTACACATGGTTTTCTTTCTAAACTTCAAATTGGTGATCAATTATGATGAATTAGGATAACTTATGATTTTTTATGAGTATAATATTGGTTAATTTATTTTATTTAGTTGACATTTCATTGGATTTATATTTTTCCCTAAATCATCTAAATCTTGGGTCTTGGTTGACAAATTTCTTGAAGATGATGAAGTTATGATTTGATATATTGGTTTTGATGCTATTGTTTCTTCAGGTACTGTCATATAAAATGTTTTGATTGGGATTTTGATCTAGTTCTTTAAGATTCCATCAATGACCCCTTTTCCCCGACTCTAGCTATGAAGAATATTAATAGTTGATTAGGGCTGTTGGAGTTGAACATGTTATTGCTTAATTTACTATTACTTAATGATAGTAATTGCATTATTGGATAATTGTTGTGGAATTGCGAGTGTGATTTTGAAGGAAATTCTTAGAAGCCATAGGTAAGTCTTCTAATAGCAGAATAACTCTATTGTGTTGATGTTGGCCTATCCTCTATGCTGTTATTTTATTGAAGATTAAATGATGAATCTATGCATGTATGATTAGGCTATGATTATGTTGAATGTGATATCATGATGAAGTAAGGTTATGGAGGATTGGAAGGAATTCTCTTATGCTTCTTATTAATGTGATTATGATATGATGTAATTCTCACATGATGATTGTTTAGTGATGAAAGGATGTCCTTGTCCTAGACCTAATGAATTAATTATATTAAGAATTCATGATTAATAAAGGATTAAAGAGACTTCAAAAAGGAACTTTAGTTTAGAACGGAGCGAACTTGATATGAGAGGTGTCCCTTTGCAAGCGGGAAGATAGGTTCACTATTATTCTCATGTGATGTAGACTACCATGAAGTGTGCATACATAAGTTTCTAGGAAATCTCCTAGTTCCTTAACTGTGTTTCCCCCATAGGAATACTAGCTAGTGGATCCACCTAGAATGCTATGTTAATGTTATGGTTCTACTTTGGCAAGTAGAGCACCTTCTTTCGATGTGGGGTTTTGATGACACCAGATCCAATATTTAGATCACATGGTCCACTTTCGGTTAAGTCGAATGTTCCCAAAAGTAAAATGAATGGATGAAATTAATAGAGATGGACACTAACTAGGGTGACTTAAAGGGTACTACTTAGTATGGGTAAGGGTATGAGACTTTACCTATGTATTGAACAAGTTTGCCTTGAGGGGAGTCCTAGGAGGTTGTTGTTATGCACTTATGTTATAATGAAATGTATAACATTGATTCTATATGACTGTGGCTCTTATATGATGTTAGTTTCATTTAATGAACATGATATTGGTCTAAATTACTATGTATGATGACGAATACTCATGATGTTATGTATATGAGGTAAATGTATTACTTATGATCTGTTGTCTTGTTTACTTGATTATATGGGGTTATGGGGCTTCACATGAGTATTACTTGTAGTGTTGAGTTGGGATTGTTAGTAAGGGTCTTATGTGCTTTGATGATATGAACTTTAGAACATGAAATGTTGATATGACTTATGTGATGTTTTTCTTGAATATGAATATGAAAATGTCTTAATGTTGTGATGACTATTGTCTTGTATATGCTGCTGCGTGTGCATGAGGCTTCCAAAATGACTTTAACATTTTTTAAAAGAAAGGTCCCTTTTGTGCATCTTTCGAAGGGTTTATGTTCATAAATTTCCATACTTAGTACAAGTGGTTGTACTAACACATATTCCTTATATTTCTACAAATATGTAAGTTCGGGCATTTGGAAGGAAGACTTGGATCTTTTCCCAAGTTGTTGGTGAGTCCTCAAAGTTCTAGGATGATTCCATATTTCTTTATTCATTAGTGTTGGCTATGTCTAAGACACTTATTCATTCCTTATGATGATAATTTACTCTAAGCCTATATATAACATATTATACTAGTGAAAGGGCTATGCCCAAACTTTATAATTCTCTATTAGATGGTTATATGTAAATTTTTTAGACTAATTCATAATATTATGTATGTGTTAAACGAGAAGTCTATGTACACTTCATATATGATAAGCAAGAAGTCTAAGTATACTTAATATATAATAGTTTTAATTTTCCAAATTTTCTCTACCTATGATATGCCGTGATGTATGCTAAGAGCTAGTATAAGGCCTCTTTGAGGACGAAAATGCCAGTTTTGTATAGGGGGTGCTCCCCGATCTCGACATCGGATATCCACATAATAATTTTGTTTATCTTAGTCCTAGAATCCGATACCATCATAGGAACATGTTTGGATGGTTGAGTGAACTTGAGGCTATACTTCTTCTAGCTCATACCCCCTTGAAAAACATTGATAAATTCTTGCATTTTCCTCTCCCTTGATTAAAAAGGGGAAGAACTTATCAAGGAAAGTCGTGTTGAATGATGCCCAACTATCATACCTTCTTATATAGGCCTTTTCTCCTTCCATTATTCATACAAAACTTGAGCCACATCTTTGAGTTGATAGGCATCTAGTTTTGCCTTTTCTTGAGAAGACAACCCATAACATCACTTTGAACATTTCATCAATGAACCCTTGTGGGTCCTTCTCCACTTTGGAACCAAAGAAAGTAGGGGGATTCATCCTTGTGAAATCCCTAATGCTAGAACCGGTAGTGTTAGCATTGGGGTTCACTTGAACTCTAGTATCCCTAGCAACTTGAGTGGATAACACTTGAGTCAAGCTACGAATAGATGCCCTTATCTCAATATTAGACATAGCCCCTTCTTTGATAAGAACTTGAGGGTTTTGAGAAGCGTGAGGGGGAACCACCTCATTCAGATTCTCCTCATTGCCCTTCTAGCATTGGTATTTATTATATTTATTGCCTATAAGAAAAAGAAAAGGATTAGAAGAAAGGACTTGATACAATTAAGATTCTTATGCACGACTAAAGAAATAACAAAAGAGTGAAAGTTCCAAAGCATCTCATAGCCTATCATTCATAACTGTGGCACGCTTAACACCCATGAAAAAACCTCGACTTGTGTGGTATTTTGTGACATAAATCTTATATTATTCTCAACATGGCTCTGATACTAAGTTTTTCACAATCGGAGAGCACCCCTAATCGTAACCAGCGCCTGCGTCCTCAAAGTGGTCTTAGACAAGTCCTTATCATTCCTCATAGCAGAAATCATAAAACAAAATTGCGAAAAAATTTAAAATTTTTACTTTGAAGTTCAAATTTACTTCATATGTGAAAGTCAAAACTAATTTCATCACAACATAAAATCTAAACATAGAAGTATAGAAATTTGGAACTTAGATTTACATCAATAAGTAGTCTAGATATAGGAAATACAACAATATCTTCCAACATGAGCAAAGAACTAAAAGCTAGAACATAAGTGTCTTGTACTGGGAATTGAGGACTCCCAACTTGGAGAAGCAATTCCAAGTATCCTTAAGAAATTGCCTTGAATCCTTAACGTCCTTAACCAAAATTATTTGGGAAAAGGTAAGAAAATATGTGTTAGTACGTCACACGTACTAATATAACTCCTATGCATAAGAACCATAGAAACATGCATAAAAGGACATTTTAGTCAAAACATATTTTTACCAAGTAAACCCAATATCCACATAAGTTGAGCTTCATATCCAATCCAACATAATATCATCCCAACATGTAGAAAACCAAGAAGTACTTGTGCAATGCAAAGAATAGAATCCCATAACCTTATCCAAAGCTAAGTATCACATTGAACACCCTAGTTCCTACATACACTTAAAATCTTATATTTCATCATGAATTGCAATATTCATAAAGTTCACACATAGCTTAACATATATAAGTCTTAATCAACAAAATCACAAAACAACACTACTATAATTATCTCTTAGGATCCCACAAGTGTAATTAAGAGAAGTCACATACCCTCTCTTACACTATGTGGAAATCCTTCAAGAAAAGCCTTAATGCGATTTCATATATTTTCTTTATTCAATTACTTCGACATTAGGAAAGAGGTTGGAATAATCAACATTAGACCAAGTCAGATACATGGAATATGATGTTCTACTCCCACACCAAAAAGATAAGATTAATATTTGCCTAAGGTGTAACCTTTCGTACAAAGCTATCTAGGTAGATCAAGTGAGCTATAGTCCTATGTGTGCACATAATTAAGGGTCAAGTAGATTGTTAATAGAAACCCAAAATGGCTAAACGTGAGGATTTACATTTCATAATACAACACATATCTTGGGAACCCAGACTTTCTAACGTAAGGAAAACCATGTGGGGGATCTAGACTTACTAAATGTGAGACCTGCATCTCATTTACTTGCCCTTTCAGTGCTAAGCGTCTATTCCCTTTAGTAATCTTCTTTTGTCGTCACATCAGACATTAGCCTTTACTAGACTTTTATTTAAACATATTATTATAATAGCTCGTAAAGGTTCATAAGTAAGAATAATCTTTTTACTTTAGAAACACTAGAAAGTGAGTAAACCCTTCACTTTAACAATTCAGTATAATAATGAGAACTATCTTTCAATTATATAACAATCATACCATAACATACATACATATTTCATAGCTAATTCAAGTATATAGGGTTAAGGATGAGGAAACCATGTCATCAACACCATAACACAACAGATCATATATGAGTTCAATTAGAACCAACACGTATACCTTCTTGCACTTCATGGAACTTCGTACTTCAATAACCTAACAATGCAAAATTAATAAATAAAAAAAGGTTATTCATGAAGTAACAACATAACTATCAACAATATAAATAATTGGTATATTTATTATATTCAACAAATTCACCATATCATATCCAAGATTTATAAAATTGGGTAAGAACATGGGTCAAAGGGAATTTTCAAGTGAAAAACAATAATTATTCATCATTATACACCTAAGCACCTTGAAGTTATCATAATTCCTTAAAATTGATTCATGAATTCGATTTTCAAAGAAGACCCATGTGTAGAAAAAAAAATCCTAAATTATGGAGAATTTTGAAAAATATCTTTGAAGGGACCTTTTGGGGAATGAAATCCCAAGAGGGAAAGAAAACTTATCTTACTGTAGACTTAGCCTTAAAATTGAGGTGAAATCTTTTAGAATTGATCCTCTTCTTTGATCTTCTAGGTCCTTCAATGGAGGTTTTATATTGGGGATTTGTTTTTGTGTGTGAATAGGTTTAAAATGAATTAAATTCAATATATATTAAGACCCTCAAATTCCAAAAATACCCCTCACTTGGATGGACCTTTTAATTAAGTCAAACTTAACTTTTATTTTCGGAATCATCATCGCGAAACAAGTCCACATCATGGAGATATTCCCTAAAATTTCTAAAAATTTATTTTGGAACAGAAGAGTCCACGACGTGGACCAATATTTGGCATTTGGTGAAGCCGGTACACAACTCTGACAAATATTTTGCCTTTGGTAGAGCAAATCCGTGATGTAGACATTTTCCCTTCATGCATTAGACAAGCTGCCCTCAGCAGCTTGTTGGCCAAATATTTGGGTACTCCTCAAAGACACCTAGGGTGGTCCTTGGGGGTTCACACCTAGATATATTTATCCTAAAAATATTATTTTACCTATTAAAAATATTTTTAAAAGTTTTACCCTTCATATGACTCTCACAAACCTTCACAAGACCTAAGAACACCTACTAGTTTAATTTCACTAGTTTCCGAATACCATGGTCGTTTCTTGATATTTATGCGATAAATTTTCTTAATAAAGTTAATTACATTAGTTTAGGTGTGGAAACACCATTTTAATTATTTCTATCCTAGGTCATTAGATTTTTGAGGTATAACAACAACAATTTTGGGTATTGTGCTTGTTGGTTAAGGTCTCCCTTCCAAAATCAAATCCTTATTAACTTCAAAGACGTCTGGTTCTTTTGGATGATTCATAAAATGGGTGTATATTCCTCTTCATCTGATTCTAATTAAAATTCAGTAGTTTTTTCAATTTATTCTTGCGAATAGGCATTGGAAGATTCACGATCTTCGATATATCCGTCTGAGGGATAGTTATCTTCAGGGTCATGTTCTAAATCAATTTCATATAGATTTTTCCGATTAAGGTTATCCACATTTTCATCACCTCTGAGATAATCCTCAATGACATTGAGAGAATCATTTGTTTGACTACCATCCTTCAGAGAGAAAAGTACTGGACCCACGTGGTCATTCCTACCCAAAATCAGTTCTGGAAAACCATTTGCTTGGAAAAAGCAGAACATTAGTGATGTCATGTAAAAAGCGCCCCACTCCTTTTCTGAGTCTGATATTTCATGATATGCGATCATCAAGTTATCAGTGAATGGACTCAAATATGCAAAGATAGAGTCGCTAATTGGGGTCTTGTAAATTGAGATCATCATAGCTCCAGGGTCTGCAACCTTTTTGCTTTTGAAACTTACTTGTTCCTCTTTAGCTCATTTTTGAGAAGTCATCACTTCTTTTCTATCCCAAACTAGTTTAGATATGTCAAACTCAGGTCCTTCTATTTGTGTTTTAGCCGCATTTTATGAGAATGTTTGTTTCGGCGGAGAGTATCGCTATGAGAACATAGAATGAGGTTTACTATATCTCAATAAAAGGATCTGCTCTTTGATTGAGGCTACGTCTTTTTTTTGCTACTTGATAAAATGGTTAAGTGAGGTTTCCAGGACATCTCAAACTGTATGGTTCACAACCTTTTTTCTAAGGCTTTGATTAGTCCGATATGTTTAGTTGACGTTTGGTCCATATTTTTTCTCCATCAGGCACATTTTATCATGAATATTGACTTGTAAATGATCAACGCCTCTGATGGACTGTACAATACTAGTCAACAATTTATTTTTGCCTATAGCATTTTCAGTTTTCTAATTGAGAGTTGCTTTTATGTCGCTTGTGGGCATATGTTCTTGCGTTTGTCGGATAACTTTGTTTTGTAGTATTTTTGGAGCATTGAGTAGGTTATCTTTTTAAATTGATACTCAGGGAAATCATACGTGTGACTACAGCTTGAAAAGGATAACATAAAGATCATTTTCGGTGCAGTGATTGAGTAGATAAAGTTGGCCAACCCTGGGGTTTATGGGGAAAAAAGAATTGATATTCCTTTTCTTCCCATTTGAATCTGTCATATGGATATTCATCATTATCTTCAGACTCGTACAAATCATCTTCACATTCTGAGCAATCACAATATCCCAGGGATAATGTCTTGTTAAAAGACATTTATACCAATACACCGAGACAATTATGATTGAAATGTCTTATCCCATCAATATCATTTCCAGAAAACACATATATGGATTCATATTCCACATTTTCGTTTTGATCAAGACTATCTAGAGGTTCGTACATATGTATGGAGAAGGCAGATTTATGGACTTTTTTCAGGGGAGTGTTGTCAAAGCATATAGCAGTGTATTATAAGTTTTTGGGAGAAAGTGGGATCATCAGAATGAAAGGGTTGAGGACGATCTCTCAACGTATTAAACTATTTAAAGAGAGTTATGAACATAGCGGATCAACACGATTTTATGGCTAAAGAATTTAAATAAAGTAAAATACTAAATAAATAAAAGGTGATGGCAACAAAACGAGAAATAGACCTTATGGGAAAACTTGCTCCTCCCTCTAAAGAGGAAGGTATGGCTCTGATACCAAATAAGGGGGTAGATAGCCCGAGGGTAGAGAAGAAACACACAGTATAATATTCATGATAAGCTTGATACATTAATGACACCTGTCAATATTCATAACTAGCTCACAACTCAAAAGCTTTCTATGAAAATTTTAGGCGTTCAAGTCCATATAGGTGGCATGACATCCAACATCCTCAAGACACAACTATCACACATGTTAGGCGACACAACCATCTAAAACTATCCAAGATTTCGACCACAATAGGTACGTTACTTTTACTAAGTAAACTGCATAATATATGATATTACTTTTTCCGAGATAATATGGGCTCTACACGACTCTCTTGGCCTATAGCACCCTTCAATAGTCTAGGAACAAGTTCTATTCTACCATTAACGTCTTACATACTTAATTATTTCCAGAAGGCTATTGTAATTACAACAAGTGATGAAATGGTATATTTAATATGTAGTTTTATCAAGATGATATTGATAAGATTAGAAATCCATTGAAATCACTTAAAGTCAAACGTACCGGATATTGAAACCATTAAGATAACAATCTAAGATACTTGCTGAGTGTATTCTGTTACCTTGTTCATTCAACTACCTAATGAACCAAACTTTCCACCCCACCTCTAAGAGAGAAGAATAAGAGAGAGGTTTAGCCAATAATATTTTTATTCATAATTGGAAAATATACAAAAGTGTAGTAAAACTAAAGAGATTTTCAAGAAAAACTCTTAAGACTCTTTTAAGCTACTCTATCCTTTTCAAAGGTGATTCCAATCTACTTTATAACTAAGAATTGGCGTCCTTTTTATGGAGAAAGGTGTAATAATACAATTAGACCTAAATTAAAACCTTAGATTACATGACACACTATTCTAGTAATAGATAAGGCCTATCATATTCTTAAAATAGTAAACCATTATACAGACTAACTATCTTTATCTAATATAATAAAAGACAAAAAAATTTATTCAAACTGAACCTAATTAACATGTGAAAGAGCTTACTAAATAATATAAAACAACCTAAGCTGTTGGCATGTGACAACACGTGCAAGCTAGTAAGCGAGCAACTTCTACAAGACTTTAAGCAGGTGTGTGAGCTACTTGTAGACATCTCTTCAAGCAGGTGGATAAACTACATGTATGAAAATCAAAGAAGGTGGATAAGATACTTGTAGGAAGCTTGCAAGCAGGTTGATAAGTAGCTTATTGGCAAACTTTTGCAGGAGGTCTTTTGACAAACTTTGTTAGGAAATTTAACAGTAAACTTTGGCCCGTAGATGGTAATTTCTTACACATTTAATCTATATTTAATATGTTTCTTCCATCAACCAGTCGTTACCATGTTTGGTGGAAGGTTGCAGAATCTTAGTGGCCGGTTTTCTTCTATTACTCGTCAGTATCAGCTCCGAATCTTCTTGAGAATATCTCAGGCTTGGACAAGAAATCTTCCATAATATTGTTTGTTCCTTTGAGATTTTTCACTTGGAATTTATAAGAAGAGAACTATTGTGCCCACTGAAGGATCTGGGGGTGCGAATAACCTTTTGTTTTATCCAGACCATCATTGGGAACACTCTCATATCTGGACCATCTTTCGGAAAGTGAAGTGGCTGGTTTGAGTCCAAACGACATAACTTCCCATTGATAGTGATAGTCAGGTATGCATAAATCAATTTTGGAGTTATGTACATGGTGGGTACCTAATTGCAGGAATCCTGATTTAAGATAAAACTTAAAGAAGTATTTAGTTTTGGCTAAGTGTGAAAACAAGGTCAACTTATTTGGAATAGGGAATTTTTCATCTAAAAAAATGGTTCAACCATTCGAAGTTTACCCCTTTCCTTATTCAGCCTGCTTGTTGATGTAGAAAGCTTCACATGACCATTGAGAATCAGATGGTTCAATTAGTCTATATTCGAACAGTTCGTCACATTCCTTCATAGCAAGCTATAGTGTTCCAGGTTTATCCATGAGTTGCTTTCTCTTGTACGGTTGATGTTTTCAATCCTCTTTTATGGGATTCTAATGAAAACTATGATACACTCAAATTTACTTCTCAAAAGAAGTAAAAGCGGTCGCGTCAAGTAAAGAACCCAACTAGTGAGGTTGGGATCGTTCCCATGAGGAAAATGGTTCAAACTTAATTTTATTCTATTATTACTTCTATTTAGTCAATTAATTCCCGAAACAAATAAATAAAGGGGGTTTTGATTAATAAAATCAATTAGCTAAATTAAAGTAAAAAAGGGTCAGATTCAAGTATTGGAGTTTAATCAAGAAATGAGAGTAACTAGGCATAAGTGTTCCCCACATGCTCCTAATTCAGTTTTTCTAGCTATAACAATCCTTTCCTAGTATCGTGCATGCAAAGTGATAAGTTATGTATCTCTAAATTCTTAGTTCGGCATCTAGAGAATTTCACTCCGCACCTTAGTACGGCTACATGTGTTGCTTTACTAAATCTTATATTTACCTCATATTAAGCATCATATTGGATATTTGACTAAGTTGTAACTTCGTACAAATCGACAATAGCCGATTAGAAAGTATTCACTAAATTTATGTTGATAATTTTTTTCCTATTATCTACCTCTTTGGTCCAGCAAGTAGTAGTAACGCGAGTTCCAACGTTGGCCATCCGTTAAAAAGACTTCTAAGAGAAAGAATTAGCAATAAATGCAAGACACTATTCTAGAATTGTTATTTTAGCTAGATTTTACCTTGTTATTTACCCATGGTTCCCACAACCCTAGTTATGGAGTTTAGTTACCCATGCTAATAATCACGCAATTCATATTGATAATATAAGAATTCATGAACTTACTTTTATGAGAATGAAGAAAATCTAGAAATTCACTTGAATAATTCACAAAAACACCAACAATTGATTCCAGAAAAGTATGATCAAACACCAAATCAAGAGTTCAATACTTAAACAAGAGAACTAAAAAATATCCAAAAGTCTAACCCCAAAAATTAGATTTTTTGAACTATTTATGATAAAATAAAACCTAATAAAAGAAGGACTCTATTTAAGGAAAATCTGTCCAAAACGCATCTGAATCAACGATCCCTGCAACAAACCGTCATGGACACGATGGACCGTCGTGTGCTCCGTCATTCTATATTTGGCATAATTTTTAACTTTTTGTTACCCTCAAAGGACAGGTATGAAGGATCGTTGCAAGCACGACGGTCCGTCGAGGGGCTCCGTTCCACAACACTTAGAAACTTTTGAAATTGGGTACTAGAACTACTCTCTGACAACCACGACGAATATGCAAGACGGATCGTCATGGCTATGATGGTCCGTCATGAGCTTTTGTAGTCCCACACTTTGTCAGACTTCCCCAACATTCTTCAGTAGCCATTTTCTTCTCACTACGGTGCTACCTACAGGCCGTAATAGCCACGATGGACTGTCGTGGGCTCTGTAGGTGGTAACTTCTACAATTTCTGCTCAAATCCTAAGCGTTCTTTTTTATATAGATTTCTTGCAAATAAAGAGAAACCTACATCAAAAATCAATACAAAAAAGCTTTAGACACAAACTAAACGTAAGGAAAAGACATTGAAAGTACCATGAAACCATGGTACATCAACACTCTCACTTAAATTCGTTGTTTCTCCTCAAGCGAAGCACTATGACTCACTACAAAATCTTTGTACTAGAGTATCCGTCTTTTAACTTTCGCAATCATCTGGCTCTCAATCCTGATTATTCTCATTATGTTCATGCATGCAATAACTATTAGGCTTGAATTATGCGGATCAGACCATGACACAGACTCACCACACTTGACACCTATCTTCTTCGTTCTCTCAGCTAGGTGCTAATTTTCCGGTATTGCAACTAGTGTCCTCACTTCAAAATAAAATCCTCATTTTTCACATAATGATTTCAGTTTGAGTATAAGGATTATTTTTCAACACTCGCTTTCAGAACAACTTCACAATTCATTTTATACATATTTCCATATTCTTTCCCTTATTTTCACTACTTTAAGTTCGCTATAACAACTCTTAGGATCACGATAGGACTTTCTTAGCTTGTAACATAGGATCATGATCAGGTAGGGTATATTTTGTTATATTTTAGTGACTTTTCCCCCTCCTTGACATATCGGTTAAGCGTCATACCTTTTCATCATTTTATTCTGCCCTTTTTCTTATATTCTTTCACTTTTGTATTTTCTCTTATATAAGTGACTCTTTTCTTTTTTTTTCTTGTATTTATTATATATATATATATATATATATATACATATATATATATATATATATACATATATATATATATATATAATTTCACTTTTCTTTCAACTGGTTCTTGATTCACTTTTCTTTTGTTCTTTATCTCTCTTTGTTCTTTCAACCCTACTTTCCGGAGCATTTCTCATAATAGCCACCCTCAACTAATGGCTTTCCCATGAGTCAAAGTACACAATACCAAAAGTCAGGTTAGGGCCACGACAAGGTTGTTTTCTACATTAGCCAACCTTAACTTATGGTTTTGGCGTAAGCTGAGGTGCACATATCCAAGGAGGGACAAGGGCCAACACGTTATTCCCCAAAAAGATCAATTGGGGTGAAAAAGAAATTTCTATTTTAAGATCAAATCATTTGGATCAAAAAGGGATTATAATTTAATTCTTTTTTCTGTTATATAGGCTAAAGATGGGATATATTGAAGAAGGGCCTATGATCCTTTCCTAATTGTCTACTACAACTTACTTTTAGTATGACTAACCAGACAAGTTCTAGCTCAATACAAATAGTGGACAATTAAAATTTTCCTCACACTCACTTGATATCTCACTACTCTACCAGATTATAAGACACCTAGTTCGAGTCCTTGACTTAAGGTCATGCAGTGGTGTATCTCGATGTCATGCTTAGAGCCACACATTTATCAATTACTATGACTAGTCATGCTTCATTTTCATTAAATCAGGATATCATTTCTCTTTTAGCCATCATGCTTCAAAGTTATACTATGTACACAAGATATAGACATGCCGGTTCAACAATAAAAATCCGTGTCTTGGGGAAAACAAACACAGGCAAGAAAACACCAAAAGAATCCAGAATAATAGAGTGGTAGGTGAAGAAAACCTGAGGCGCAAAGCACTGTCAATCAACAAGATAGTGTGTTCGGTGTCCCAAAACCCTCTCCCTCTATAGTTTGTACACCCTCAAATAGTGTCCTCAGCATCAACATCACCCTCAGTAGTGTCTCTCTCAACAATTACAACACCGTTAGTAGTGCTCTTGTCTGCCTCAATAACTCTGGAGCTACACGCCCTAGCAGCCAACTCAATAGCCCTCAGCTGACGGGCCTCCTCATAAGCAATCGAGGCTCTCCTCGCAGCCTCCAACTCTCAGCTCTCCCTCTTTTATGCCCTAGCCTCATTATAATGTCAACCAATACGCCTCTTGGCATGCTCTCGTGGTAGAGGTGGTAGTGGAGAATAAGGCCGCCAAAATAGTATCCTCTGTGGGCTCTATAAAAGGGGCCTCAGACTCGGGCACCCTAGCTTCTAGAATTGTGTCCAAGTCCGTTCACATACTCTCTACAGCAGCCTGAAGGTTCGACACGTCCACTGGAGGGGCTGGACGGGTTAGCACCGTGTGCTGGGCCATCTTCAGCTCCATGCGCTCCTGCACCTCAACAATACACCTCTGCATCCAAGGCTAGATGTGATGTAGAAGAGTGACCATTTGGGTATCAAGTTTCTGGACCCTAGCAAGTGGGACCAGAGTGGCGGAGGGAGTCGATAGAGAGGATCTCAGAGCGGTGCTACCACCCAGGATAGAATCGTCCGGGGTGGTGTCAGTATTCTCAAATGTAACCTGGGTAACCGCTTGGGCTTGCTCTACTATATCCGCCAGGTTCTCACAAAGCGGAGGTACCTCCGGGTGGGGCCCTCTGCGTAGGGCAAACTCATTAGCCTCATCCCTGATAAGGCCTATATAACCAGTACTTGGCGGGGTCTTGATCTGATCTATATGCCAAATGGGAACACCTATGGACCTGCACCACACAAACACCTCGCACGGAAATCGGTAAGTAGTAGTGATCTTGAAATCCCTCTCGTTTATGACTGCTTGAAGAAGCAAAGTGAAGTCCACCTCGAACCCTTCAATCATCTCCGCCATCAGAACTGCACAATCCTATGTGACTATATTATCTACAGCAGTAAGGGAAAGGCAGTGGCAGACTATCAACTACATAAACTTGGCCGTGAAGGTCAGGTTAGCCTTCTTGATATCTCCTTTCGGCTCAAGTACCCAATCAACGTTCTCTCCATCAACGGACAAATACTGGGCCAACCACCTCTTGGTAGTCTCTCTCAACTCTAGCTCACACAAGAACTGTCCATCTTTAACCATTTTCCACCGGTAGTCAAACTCGGCAGTAAGAGGAGTCCTGGTGGCATCAACATCCTCACCATATAGATTTCGGTGGATGGATGGAAATGAGATGTCTACCCGCTTTCTGCGGACTCAGATGTGATCTAGTGGAGCTTGTTTGGCGGGGGCAGCTCGCCTATCAATCTGGGATCGGAGATTCGCCACATACGAGGCGTAGAACTCTCTGACCAACTCCTCACTATATCGACCCAAAACATGAGCCGTCCAATCCAGCCAGTTCCTGGTGAAGAGTGATAGATATCCGGCATGGTGGGGAGACTCCCCATAAGGACCCGCCTCTCAAGGGTAAGGGTCTGGGTCATGACGCCCCTATCATTCAGCAGCTTGGCGTCGGATGCACCTGAAACTTCCCCTCAACACACCATCGGTTGGGCTGGTCGGAAACTAGGGTGGGGACTCTAGTCAATGTTGCTTGAGTGCAATCAGCACTATTGGCCTCATAACACGAGGAGGACTTTGATGTAGTGGCTTGAGCAGAAGCCTCCTCAGACCCAGAGAATCCTTCTGAACCTGATACTTCCTTAGAACCGGAAGCATCACTGGAGTGTGTAGTTGACCCAGAAGGCATGCCAATAAGTATGTGCTCGTCTTCAGACTGGGAGGCAGTGACTACGCCGGGTGCCACCTTAGTAGGGGTGGCTCGCGTGGTACGTGCAGCCCGTGCAGGAGTGACAGTGCCTGGGGGCATCATGCTCATGATCAGAGCCAATGACTAATTGGGCAGATGGGGCGACGGACTTTGAGCAACCTCATGCGTACACGCGATCTAGCTTTGGTGCCATAAGTGTTAGTACCTGAAAAGAAGAACAATTAATAATAGCATAAACAAACAAGACATGCAAAAAAAAAACAAAAATGTAAAAACCAAAACTAAAATAATATTGTTGTAGTTTCTGTCTTAGACGACATAATAGTTGACGGTCCGTCGTGAGCATGACAGACCGTGATGACGCTCCATCATGCAATACTTGAGAAAATTTATTGGACTCTTCGAAAGAAAGTCTCTGAAAATCTGGTGGTTGTGCAAAACGGACCGTTGAGAGCACGACGGTCCGTCATTCGACACTTAGAAAAGATTTTGACACCCTTAGGAATAGGGTCTCTGACAATCATGACAGTTATGCAGGACGGACCATCGAGGGCACGATTGTCCGTCGTAGAGGTCATCGACGGATACTTGGAGAAAATAAACTGGAATTGGTGGGACAGACCCCACAATGATCCGTCGAGGGCATAACGGTCCATCGACGAGGTCTCGATATGTCCTTCAGTGATAGAACAGGGGATGCCTCTCTTGTCCCCTAAAATACTAATCTAAATGATACTTATAGACCCACAAATTCTAACCCAATTACCCAGCATACTAGCAATCCTAAGGCAATAGTTCTCGAGTTTTGGCATGCCATTTTGGAGCACTATCAACTTAGGTCAAAAAAAATTATCATAAATGTACACCCTTGTTTGATTTAGTTATCACAACACCCCCATTTTTTTTGACTATTTGATGGGTCTTAAGGCATGTAGGATTAACGGGGTGAGTTTGTAGCATGCACTAGGGGTCAAATTTTGAAGATCCAACATTCAGAGTCAAGCATCGAGCATGGGACAACAAGAAAGAAATGTAGATTATTTAGATATCAGAACCACATACCTGATATTTGGAGAAGATGAAAACAAAGTAAGGGACACAACTCTAGTGATCAGCACAAGAACAGTTGACTCCGACCGGCAGATTAGTTGAGGAAGCAGGGAGATTGGAAAAGGGAAGATGAGGGGAATTAGGGAAGGGATGGGGAGTTTGATGTTTTGGGGAGGGAAAGAGAGTGTTAAGGAGTTGAAGAGGGAGTACATAGGGGAATTGAGGGAAAGAAACAATAAGAATGAAGAGGTGGGAGGTTAAAAGGTTTAAAAACTTCTATTATTCGCCTGTCGGGTCGGGTCGAGTTTACGGGTATTGATGCAATGAGTCCCCATTGACGGTCTCTCAAGGTGTGACGGTCCATCATGGGTTCCTTAATTTAGAAAAAATGGAAAAAATTGTCTGGAGATGACGGCTGCTTGCGATGGTCCATCGCAGGCGTGACGGTCCGTTGATGGGTCCATGAATGAGTTCTGCAAACCAATTTTCTGGTGATATGCTACCTTCAAATTTAACACCCATGAAGCTAATCTTTTTGTATTTTCAGGACACTTTTTTGACAAGGACCATAAACTATGCTCTAACAAAAACTACTAACAAAAAAAAAGCAACGAAAATGCAACTATTACTAGAAAGTAATAAAAAACTATAGTTGGCCTAGAGGATACATATTGGGTTGCCTTCCAACCAGCACTTGATTTAACGTCGCGGCACGACGGAGGACACTTTCTTACTCAGACTTCATCAAGATGGTATGCCTTGATCACTTCATTCACCATTTCAGCATGCCCCAGATTGATTTGATTCGTTGTCCGTTCACCTTAAACAACACACCCTCCTTGTTTTCCAATTCAACCACTTCGTGAGGGAATAGCTGGGTGATCAAGTAAGGTCCAGTCCATTTGGACTTGAGTTTGCCCGGAGACAAGCGCAACCTAGAATTAAATAAACGCACCAAATCCCCAACCATAAAATTGCGTTTCTCAATCTTTTGGTCATGGTAGTTCTTCATCTTTTCTTTGTAGAGGGATGAACTTTCATAAGCTTTTAGGTGAAATTCATTGAGCTCATTCAATCCATTTAACCTCTTTTCTACAACCTCATTCCAATCCATTTTCAACTTCTTCATTGCCCAATGGCTTTATGCTCTAATTCGACCAGTAAGTGACAAGCCTTCTCATATACAGTGAGGTATGTGGACATACCTATGGGAGTTCTGTATGCTATTCGGTAGGCCCAAAGAGCATCATCAAGTCTCCTTGGTCAGTCCGTTCTACTAACGTTTACCGTTTTTGACAAAATCTGCTTAATCTCACTATTTGACACCTCAACTTGCCCACTAGTTTGAGGATGGTAAGAAGTGGGAACATTATGGCAAAACCCATATTTATCCAACAATACCTTAAACAATTTGTTGCAAAAGTGGGATCCCCATCACTAATAATAGCCCTTAGGTTGACAAATCGGGAAAATATATTCTTTTTCAAGAACGAGGTGACGCTCTTCCCTTCATTATTTGCGAGTGCGATAGTTTGTACCCATTTAAACACATAATCAACCGCTAAGAGAATGTACTTCATCTTTTGAGAACTCAAAAAAGGGACCATGACGTCAATACCCCACACATCAAATAACTCAATCACATGAATGTGATTTAAAGGGAGCTCTTGTTTTCTTGAAATGCCGCCATCTTTTTGGCATCTATCACAAGCCTTGGCAAACTCATGAGAATCTTGATGAATAGTTGGACAATAGTATCTACATTTTAAGATCTTGTACGCGGTCCGGATAGCACTATGATGTCCACCTACGGGTGAAGAATTGCATGCCTCCAAAAAACTTAACATCTGAACTTTTGGCGCACAACGCCGAATATGCCCATCGGCACAACTCCTACACAAGTATGACGCATCCCAAAATGATTTTTTCACATCATACATTAACTTTTTCCTTTGATGAAAGGACAAGTCCGGTGGGATGATATCGCTAGCTAAATAATTCGCAAAATCTGGGAACCATGGATCAAGTCTTGAGAGGCGGCTAATACATGCTCATCGGGGAAAGTATCATCAATTTAAGTTTTATCCCCTAATTCTCTCATTGCTTCATCTTCTAAACGGGACAAGTGATCACCAACTTGATTCTTGGTTCTTTTTTCTATCAATCACCTCAAAGTGAAATTCTTGCAATAGTAATACCCAACGAACAACCTCGGTTTCACATCCTTCTTTGCCATAAAATATCTCAAAGCAGAATGATTAGTATGCACTATAAACCTAGTGCCAAGCAAATAGGAGCGAAATTTCTCAAAAGCAAAGACTACTGCAAGGATCTCTTGCTCAGTCACGGTGTAGTTCTTTTGGGCTTCATTTAAGGCTTTACTAGCATAGTAAATGGGGTGAGGGATTTTGTCACTTCTTTGCCCCAATACCACACCAAGATCAACCCTACTAGAATCACACATTACCTCAAATGGTTTGCTCCAATCCGACAAAATAATGATAGGTGCATGCACCAACTTTTCTTTCAACTCACCAAATGCTTTAAGACAGGATTCATCAAAATAAAATTTACACTCTTTCTCAAGCAACTTGCACAAAGGATGCACAACTTTTGAAAAATCCTTGATGAACCTCTGGTAAAAACCTGCATGCCCAAGAAAGCTTCTCACACCTTTGACAGAGATAGGTGGTGGAAGTCTCTCCATTACCTCGACTTTAGCTCGATCAACCTCTATACCCTTTTTTGAAATGCGATGACCCAATACAATACCTTGTTTCACTATAAAGTGACATTTCCCCCAATTTAGTACTAGATTGCAGTCTTCACACCTCTTAAGAACTTCAGAAAAATTACTCAAACACGCTCAAAAGAGTCACCAACCATAGAAAAATCATCCATAAACACCTCAATAGTGTCCTCCACCATATAGGAGAATATCGACATCATACATCTCTAAAATGTGGCAGGTGCATTGCATAACCCAAACGACATTCTATTGAATGCAAAGTTACCATATGGACAAGTAAATGTGGTTTTCTCTTGATCTTCTGGTGCAATAGAAATCTGATTATACCCCGAATAACCATCAAGAAAACAGTACCACCTCTTTCCGGCAAGTCTATCCAACATCTGATCCATGAAGGGCATAGGAAAATGGTCTTTTTGGATAAATGTATTTAAATTCTAGTAATCCATACACACCTTCCAACCAGTCACTGATCTCATTTGAACAAGCTCATTTTTTTTCATTAGGGACCACAATCATTCCCCCTTTTCTTAGTTACACACTGAACATGGCATACCCAACTACTATCAGCGATTGGATATATCACTCCAGTATCCAACCACTTAATAGTTTTCTTTTTCACTACCTCTTGCATAGGTGGATTTAGACGTCTCTGAGGCTCAATACTTGACTTGTGATCAGGCACAAGTTGGATTTTATGAGAATAAATACCGGGAGGAGTCCCAATTATATCTTTAATAGTCCACCCAATAGCTCTATTGAAATTTTTTAACACTAACACCAATCTCTCAACTTGATGCACATTCAAATCTGATGCATTAATAACCTACAAAGTATCATCTTTCCCAAGAATACATATATCAGATGAGGTGGTAGAGGCTTAAGTTCTAATTTTGGAGCCTCCTCATTAGACGATTTCGCGGGTGGAGATTCGGGATGTTGCATATCTATATCAAATTTCTTTGGTTTAAAATGAACATTACCTCGATCAAGTGCCGCGACCAATGACTCATACTCATCAATGCCATCACTATCAAAATTCATGATCATTGCCACCAATGCTTCTACACCCAGACGCTCTTCAATTTGTACCTCAGATGACTCTTAAACTCTGTAGGATAAGCAGATACCTATTGGACCTCACTACTCTGCCTCATGGACCTACAAATGTTGAAGGTCGCTTCTTCATTGTTTAATCGAAATTTCATATGCCCATTTTCCATATCAACGAGGGACCTACCCGTAGCAAGGAATGGCTTCCCAAGAATTATAGGCCACTCAAAATTGGCCTCACAATGAAGAATCACAAAATCGGCCGGAAATATGAATGATTCAAATTTTACTAGCACATCGTGGAGTATACCAATGAGCCTTTTTACTATTCAATCGGCCTTCAGTGGCCGCATCGCAGTGGACTTTAGGTTACCCAAACCCAACTTCTTGTAAATCGAGAGGTCCATGAGATTTATACTTGCCCCAAGATCACATAATGCTTTCGCAAAATATAACAACTTGAATGTAAAAGGAATAGTGAAAGCACCCGAATCTTCTTTCATTTGCACTAGAGATCTTGTAGCAATGGCACTACAGTGCTGCATTCTATCATCATCCTCAAAAGTGACTGATCTTTTCTTTGTAACCAAATATTTTATGAACTTGGCATAACCAGGCATTTTTTCAAGAGCTTCTACCAAAGGGACATTGATAGAAAGATGTTTCAGCATCGTTATAAAACACAGGTATTTACCATCTTCAGTCTTTTTATTAACCTTTGAGGTAAAGGAGGTGGTCACTACACCATTTTCGGCCTACAGCAACACCGCGCAAGTGTAGCCTAAACTAGCAAAAAGTGTGGCCTTTGATAAAAGGCTACACTTTTGGACATTCAGCAACACTTTTTAGGGGCTGCCCAAAAGAAGCGTAACCTTTGACATTACGCAACACTTTTTAAATGTCGCCATCTTTGGCTACACTTATAAAGTGTAGCCAAAGAGGTATAAGGCAACGCTTTCTTGTGATGCATTAGCAACACTTTTTATTTGATTATACTACACTTAAAAGTGTGGTCTTTGCTTTGTTGTTGGTTACATTTAAAAGTGTTGTCTTTTATATCTCTCCTAAAACAACACTTATAAAGTGTGGCAATGTTTCATATAATTTTTGTAGCCAAAATTTTTCATCTTAAACAATAATAATTTTTATTTCCATATAATAAATAATCATATAAATAAAAATATAAGTTATTTAAACCACAAAATTAGCTAATCAATAAATCGAGGCTATATATTATGAATAATCTTTGAAAACATGTCTTCTACAACCAATACATAGAAAGTGATTGCTTAAAAATCTCTACTATCAATATATACCAGAAAATCAAAGGAATTTAAACAAATATGATATTAGTAAAAAATTCTTCAGCATGAATACAATAGATTGAATTTACTTCTGTCCACTAATCAAAATTCAATTACCAACATTTTCCTGCACATTTAAAATAAAACTATAAGTTAGTGAAATAAATCATGAATTTAATATGCTCAATACTAGTAATTTGTAATAATCAGGAGATTTTGTCATGAATTGCATTCTCTGCAGATAGGGTTCCTTACTGTTTTGTGGAGGATGGCATTGAGAACTATAATTGCAGTTGTTATTTCAAAGAAAAAATAACATAACGACGGAGGGAAGCTTTTTATTTTAATTTTATGGACATAAAGTTGTTGATATATGGTTGTCTCCATAATCTTAATGCTTAGATATGCAAGAGATATCATTGAATTTAGTGGATATAGAATTGCACAGAATAACATATGAAAGGGGAACATTCATATGCTTCTACCATGCTTTTCGTTGGATTATCTACCTTTTTTTTCATTTCCAGTGTCATTTTGTTTGGCTGGCTAAACCACTTTCTACTTCTCTTCAATGCCAACTCCAAGTCCACTTCAGGCCAAAGAACAGGGGCAGCAAGAGAGTAATCTGAAGATACTCTAATGCAAACATGTAAATCAGGATAGCAGTGGCACAAAACAGGCATGAAAAAAGAGGAAACTCAACACAAAAACATCAAAGTATATGTTTTTTTATCAATGTAACCTAGGATATCGAAAGATCATTCAAACAGCACCTCCGGATCTTGTCCCGATGATTCTTGCAACTCAAATTCATAAGTAGCCCATGGTTTCTGATCAACCCATCTGGAAACCCATTTTTGTGTGCAGGCAATTCTAGAAGGGCTCAAATCTTACAAGAATTTCTTGTACGTTATTATCCAAGATTGCAGCAGCTATATAAGAGGAACTGAATATTGCATATTGCAGCACCTGAGTTAAGTGCAAGTTATAACCTACTGTATATAATGTAAATTGATTCTATAACATGTACACTGATTATATAAACTACAGACACAAGATCCAAGTAGAGAAGCTCAAGCCAAAACTACAAGGGAAACAACCAGAAGTTCAACAAGGTTATTTTGATTCAAAATATTGTTGTGAAGCCTTGGAGTTAGCTACTTATTTCAAAAGCTAAAAGCTAAAATTCAATTCAAATATGCTGTAAGATTTATCTACTTATTTGAAGTATCAGTGAGAAAACACGAAAAAAATTTATTACTTAACTTTAGTTTTACAAAATAAAAAATTGGTAACAGAAACAAGGCTTTACAACTCTCATGAGTAACACAGTCCACACAAAAGAGCAATCTAGAAGCAGATATACCACGTTTTGTAAAAGTTCTCTCTTACAAAACTTAGACTGTTAACTGCACATCAACTAGAAAGGATGCAAAATGTCGTCTCAGAACTGTAGGGACTTAGAAAAAACACACAAATATGCCCATGAAAATGCAATATACATATGACCGAGAAAGCTATTAGTGAACATCTGTTACATTGTAGAATTCACCAAATATTTGTAACCAACGCACTTAAGCCTATGTAATATTACAAATGAACGAAACAATCCCATTGATAAACTATGATAACCAAGGTATCCTGTCAATTGAATTGGCAGCTCGTGACTATGTTCTTGATGACTACTTTGGAATTTATTGGGCAGAATCTCACAACATTAAAGTTTGTTAGAGTGTTGTAAGACATATTACAGTTTACACAGACAAATAATACTTAGTAGCACCATAAATTAAAGTTTTTATGGTGTTGTAAGTCATAGTAGTTTGATAATTGTACCAGTAATATTGTTCACCTCACTGTTCTGCCTCTAATGTCCACTTTCTGCTAATATTAGAAAACTAATAAGTATATAAATAAAAACAACAATTCTTATTTACATGTCCTAAAGAACTTTGATTATTGTACCATTAATAGTGTGGAAAGTAATAACCTTTGTCACATAAGTTTGTGCCAAAAAACAGTCAAATAAAATAATAGTAAGCTAGAAGTAAAGGTTCCTAAATAAACTTATAACCAGAAAAGAATCCAAGATAAATTACTTGACGAAACAACAATTGGATGCATAAATAAAACAATGGAACTAAAGCTACTGAAACATTGAGGAACTTGTAACTTGGACAACAGAATTGCAGCAGCAAGGGAAAGGCTACATGAGATTCAAGCTCATCTTAATTATGCCTCAAACCAAGAATTTATCGAAAATAAGATAATATCATTAGTAGAAATGACAAAGTAGATTGATATTCAAAAGAAGGTCAAGAAGAAAAAATCAAAAGCTCACTGAAAAAATGGAAGGGGATTGAAATATAATATTTCTTTAAATGTATGAACTCTTGAGCTAGAATAAATTCTCACACAATATTTCTTTAAGTCTCACTATCTACTCATATTGAAAGAGGTAGAATAGGTCAACATATACAAAATTCAATCAGCATAGCAACAAAATGGCAAATTCATGGAATATTGATTATCAACCAGCTAATAGATAGTAGGCTAAAATTCATATATTTCCCATAGTTGTTTCACAAATTTAACCACGAAAAAGTAGCTAAATTTATAGGCAAAGCCAACATAAGTATAACTACATAGTAGATGAATAAGATTCAAGTTCATATCAAAACTAACACCTGCAGCGATCTCAACAAGAAATTTCATCTCCTTCTTGACAAGAGAAGCAAGCTTACATCATTCTTCCTCTCCTACCACCCTTTCTGTGAGTGCAATCAATTGGAATTGTTGAAAAGTGAATCAAGATCATAGATCCCTTGTTACCACCCCAAGGCAACCTAAGAGAGAACGAATGGCTCTAGCAAAGTCAACCCAGGAGAGAACTCTTACGGATTTTGTATAATAGGAATCCAAGGAAATCTAGTATATGCAGAAACACAAAGCATAGGCAACACGACAAATATTGAAGCTGAAATCACAGAAATTTGGAAAGCACTAAGTTATTGCAAGAGATGTGGGATCACAAATGCCATTTTAGAGACTGACTAGCTCAGTCTCAAGAATATGATTCAAGGAGAGTGGAGGTTAACTTGGAGTTTAATTGATAAGATAGAGGAGATGCATATGATTATGGGAACAATTCAAATCCAGATAGTACATATATTTAGAGAAGTTAATCAATTAGCTAATTGCATCACAAACATATCTATTAACCAAGAAAACCGGCAGCAGTATCACATATTTCAAGATCTACCTAGTATTGCAAGAAAGATCTTAAACATGGACAAGAAACAGTACCAACAATCAGAATAAGAACAAAGAAAATCTTAAGCATCTGCAGAAATTAACATTAAAAGCAAAGGAAGAACCACATAGTCACCTATTTACAAAATCATTTGTGGCCAAGCAGGGGAAAAATATTTGTTTACAAACCAACAACCCCCACCTGAAGATAGACCGATATATGATATCTGACAAAAGAAAAGAGATCATCTCAATGTGCAGATTGTGATATATTACTCATGATGTAGCAGAACAAATCAAAACCTAATGGTTCTCTTCAATGTGCAGATTGTTATATTCAACTATGTGCACTACTATTATTACAACAACAAACAAAAAAGTGTAGCCCCACGAGTGGGTCAGGGAATACAACAACATACACAACATAATTAAACAAGTGGAGTAAGTGGAGGTAGAGTTAATATGCACCAAAAACTATGCGGAAAACAACATTACCTTTCTTCAGGCAGTGAACTAGAAGGGGATGAGTAGGAAATCGATCTTCTCCATGAAACTTGAACACTAACAACGGATGAGAATTTCGGGCAGAATCTCGGACTCAAACAAAGCTTGGGAAAACTAATCTGCGAAATTAGTTAGAAAATGTGATACTCTTGTCGACACATGACTCTCCTTGCCTTAAACGTGTGTGTGTATATATATATATATATATATACTATTATCTTCAGCTGCTCTAAAGGTGTTTGCTCAAATAAATTCCAACTTTTTTCCAACCCCCAACAGTGAAAAAAGAGGTTTATATAGGGAGGCTAAAATAGGAGCTACACTCTCAAAAATCAACTGATGAAGCCAAAATACAATTCATACTCCCAAAAATCGTATAAAAATACAAGATATTAAAACCCTAAAGCTAAAATTTAGACATTATGAATAATATTTCTTACTTGATAAAACCTTCTCAAACTAAACCTGTTTGAAATCGTGTTCTTAAGTGAGAAACTGGAGAGATAAGTGTAGCTTCAATTCATCATCTTTCCAACAACCAAAAAACATTCATTCTTTCTAAACACAAAACAAAAAATCAAACACTTAAGCTAACAAGAAGACCTGTTTGAGTACTAACGCTTGATGTAATAGGTATTGAAAAAGAGAATCGTACTTACTATTGAAGAAATCGTTATTGGAGAAAACGACTTGAACTCTTTAGCTCTTCACCTCTTCATCTCTGTTCTGGGTCGACTTCTACTCTTCAGCCTGTTCTTCTCACAATCTATATCGGAACAGATAAGTTGTTCTTCAGGTTTCTTCACGTTGGTTCTTTAGCTCCTTCACGTTGGTTCTTCAGTTCCTTCACAAAATCAGAAAAGTGTAAGAAAAAGGTTGAAGGAGGAATGTCAAGTAAAAGAGTAAAGAGTCAAAAGTTAAATGTTTTGTGATTTATAAATGTTTTTTTTGGCCAATAAAAATTGTAGGGAGAGTTGAAAATAATTGGAGGGAGAGTGAAAAAGTTAAATGTTTTAGTGAAAATTTTTAAGGCAACACTTATAAAGTGTTGTTTTTTCAATTATAAAAATAGGACATTTTAGAAGTGTGGTCATATATGTAAATAGGTGCTGCCAATTATATCATATTTTAACAACACTTATAAAGTGTATCTTATATGATTAAAGATTACGCTTTTGAAGTGTTGCCAAAATTATTGTAACTAAAAGTTAAAAAAAAATTCTACGCTTTAAAAGCGTTCCCAAAACTACTCTAGGAAACACTTTACAAGTGTAGTCCAGAATAAGTGTGGTTGTAGGACTAAAATGGTGTAGTGGGTGCTCTAGACAGGGGGTCACCTTTTGGGGCACCTCAACATCTTTTACCGTTTTATCTTCTAACTCACCACTAACCTCCATCACTATATCATCATATCTTATCACCTTTTCTACAACAGACGGCATAGGTGGGTCAATGGTTTACTTACCACCTCAAGTAGTGATTGCCATACAATGTCAATCATTTTTCGGATTTTGGAAAGTGTTGCTAGGAAGAGTGTCTGGTTGCCATGTGTTCACAGTTGTAGACAACTGGGGTATTTGCATTTCAATATGCTTAATCAAGATTGGATGTGTATCAACTTTCTGCCCTATACCTGTTAAGTTATTCCTTAACTCTATAGTGTAATCATCACTAGCATCAAACCTCCTAATCATTTTCTGTATTATATCCTCAACTCGCGCCATAATACCTCCACTATCCCTAAGAGCAACTTCACAATTTTGAGGTGGAACATAGGGCCCATTCCTATCATTTCTGTTACCATAGTTACCCAGTTGAAGTTGTTGTCGCGGTTGTAATTCCTATCTCGGACATAATGACCCTCACAGTTATAATTACCATAGTTCCGACCTTGGTTTCCTTGACATTGGGGCGAATTCTCCTGATTGGAGCCTTGGGTGTTCAGTCTGAAACCCCCGTTTGATCATTCATTTCATATGAGTCTTCCTCATAGTAATATTCATCATTTTGGCAGTGGTGGTTTAGACAAGTAGTTCACCGCATATACCTTTTCCTCACCCCCAACAACATGTTTCAACACCAACCCAAGATCATTTCTCATTTGAGACATCTCCTAATGAAGATTTTCTGCGACTGAGTTGTGTGAGGATTGGACTATGAAGGTGTTTCTCCCATTATATGACTTCCTAGTACTCCAAGCTTTATTATTTCAGGAGATTTTCTTTAACTTTTTTCAGCAATTTCTTCATAAGGACACTCCCCAATGAACCACCTGCTATTGTATCCAACGCCACTCATTTATTATCATCTAGTCCCCGATAGATATACACTTTCAGAGACTCATCATCTATGCGGTGATTTGGAACACTTATCAAGAATGAATTGAACCTATCCCTAGAACTGCTAACTGACCCTCTAGGTAGTGCAACAAAGTTTTTCACTCTGTCTTTGTGGTTTAGTTTCGTAGACACCGGATAGTAGTGTGGTAAGAAAGCATCCCTCAGTTGATTCCAAGTGAAAATTGAGTTATAAGGGAGCTTAGTGAACCATATAGCATCCTCTCCAGTTAGTGAGAGAGGAAAAACTCTTAGCCCGATTACATCCATATTCAAATCGGGCCTCCCTACACAACTTTTGGACACTTCCCTTACCTTAGCGATGTGGGCATGTGGATCATCAGAAGGTAGACCTGAAAACAAACCTCTGGTAGTAAGCATTTGAATTAGACTACTAGTTACCACAAAAGTGTGGCCGTGTGGTAGAGGGGGAAAGAACAGTGGCCCATAAGAGTCTGTGATATTTTTATAGACCCTATAGTGCTTTTGAGGGCGTGTAGTGAGAGGTTGTCTGAGTATTTCACCTACCCCATGAATATCATGTAATACAGGGTCACGAGCGTTGACTAATGGTGGCATTTTTGGGTCGACCTCATCACATTGGATGTCCAAATTCTAATTCTCTCTTCTTAAAGTACGCTCTAGTTAGGGGTTAGGTTCAATTACTGTTATTACTCTACTCCGTGTGTTTGTCATGTAAGGGAGTTAGACCTGCCGAAGACAAATACAAACAGAAAAAGTAAAATTAGGAAAATGTTGACTTAACTTCGGTAATAAGCTTCAAGTTAATCGAAAAGCCACTTTCTTCAGCAATGTCGCCAAACTTTGATAAGCTCAAATTTACTTCTCGAAAAGAAGTAAAAGAGGTCGCATCAAGTAAAGAATTCAACTAGTTAGGTTGGTATCGTTCCCACAAGGAAAATGGTTCATACTTAAGTTTATTCTATTATTACTTCTATTTAGTCAATTATTTCACGAAAACAAATAACTAAAGGGGTTTTTGATTAATAAAAGTAATTAGCTAAATTAAAGTAAATAAGTGACAGGTTCAAGTATTGGAGTTTAATCAAGTAAGGAGAGTAACTAGGGCGTATGTGTTCCCCTCAGGCTCCTCACTCAGTATCTCTAGCTATAACAATTATTTCCTAGTATGTTGCATGCAAAGTGATAAGTTAAGTATCTCTTAATTCTTGGTCCGGCATCTAGAGAATTTTACTCCGCACTTTGGTCCGGCTACGTGTGTTAATTTACTAAATCTTATCTTTACCTCATATTAAGCATCGTATTGGATATTTAACTATGTTGTAACTTCGTACCAACCGACACTAGCCTTAGATAGTATACTCTAAATCTATGTGGATAATTCTTTTCCTATTATCTACCTCCTTGGTCTGGCAAGTAGTAATATGTTTTCCATCCGTTAAAAAGACTTCTAAGCGAATGAATGCAAGACGCTATTCTAGAATTGTTATTTTAGCTAGATTTTACCATGTTATTTACCCATGGTTCCCACAACCCTAGTTATGGAGTTTAGTTACCCATGCTAATAATCACACAATTCATATTGATAATATAAGAATTCATGCACTTACTTTTATGAGAGTGAAGAAAATCCAGAAATTCACTTGAATAATTCACAAAAAAACCAACAATTGATTTCGGATAAGTATGATCAAATACCAAAATCAAGAGTTCAATACTTAAACAAGAGAACTAAAAACTATACAAAAGTCATAACCCCAAAACGAGGTTTTTTGAACTATTTATAATAAAATAAAACCTAATAAAAGAAGGACTCTATTTAAGGCAAATCTGTGCAAAAAGCATCTGAATCGACGATCCCAGCGACGGACCGTCATGGACACGATGGACCGTCGTGGGATCCGTTATTCTATAATTGGCATAATTTTTTGCTGCTTTCTTTATCAACTTTTTGTTACCCTCAATGGACAGATATGACGGACTGTTGCAAGCATAATGGTCCGTCAAGGGGTTCCGTTCCACAACACTTAGAAACTTCTTGAAATTGGGTACTGGAACTACTCTCTGACAACCAGGACGAATATGCAGGACGGATCATCATGGCTGTGATGGTCCGGAAGCTACCGTCATGAGCTTCCGTAGTCCCAGACTTGGTAAGAATTCCCCAACTTCCTTCAGCAACCATTTTCTTCTCACTACGGTGCCACCTACAAACCGTAATAGACACGACGGACCGTCGTGGGCTCCGTAGGTGGTCACTTCTACAATTTCTGCTAAAATCCTATGCGTTCTTTTTTATATAAATTTCTTGCAAATAAAGAGAAACGTACATCAAAAATCAATATAAAAAGGCTTTAGACACACACTAAACGTAAGGAAGAGACATTGAAAGTACCATGAAACCATGGTACATCAACACCCTTAACTTAAATTCGTTGTTTGTTCTCAAGCGACGCACTATGACTCACTACAAAATGTTTGTACAAGAGTATCCATCTTTTAACTTTCACAATCATTTGGCTCTCAATCATAATTATTCTCATTATGTTCATGCATGCTATCACTATTAGGCTTGAATTATGTGGATCAGACCATGACACAACCTCTGCATTTGATCATAAAGTCTTATCATGCTTCTTCGCGATCTCTCTGTGGGAGTCAACACATGAGTTTTCCTCTCGTTGATGCTTGATGTTCTTGACTTGTTCATCCTCCATGATTGGAAATAGACATGCAATTTTTATCTATGGTTTAAACATGTATTGAAATGTTATACCATGGGTATTTACCTTGAGCAAATCATAGAGCTGCTTGTACATATCAAATCCAATTATGAGATTCATCCCTTAGAAGCTTTATTGAACTTTTGAAAATGCGGAATTCATTTCTCCTTTAGAAGGATAATATGGTTAAGCATTGATGCATCTTCTCTTGTATCCATAAAAGCAATAACCTGGATAGGTCTATTCCATTTGGTTGGATAGATTGCAAGTTGGACATGAGGAGTCTGAATTCCTGAAATGATATTGACTTCCTTTTCCTTTAAATCAAATGTATGAAATAAAACATCTTTCAGTCATGGTTCAGGACCCTGGGAAATATGAGTCACTTCTGGTGGATCATAGTAGCCACTATATCATCTTTAGTGGTGCATATTCTAGTAGGTTCTATTGTATCGACAAAGAGCTTTGCAACTCACTTTGCTTTCCTAGAGTATGGACAATCTCTTCTAAGATGTGAGTCCTTCCATCAAATAAAGCATGTCTTTTCTTTAATCTTCTTGGATCACCTATGTAAGTGACATCATCTTTTGGCAATCAGGTTGTTCCGTTGAGGTAGATGATTCCTCTTTTAGCTTATCCATCCTTGCCTTTCGAGCTTGCCTATGGCATTTGGTGAGCTAAGGAGGTTCATGAACACCTTAAATTGTATCACATTATTTTTTGAGGTCAATATGTGTGTTACTAGATTCATGAAAATCATGTTAAGATGAATTATTTTGATCTTTGATAATATCTTAATGGCTTTGTTGCTCAAGATTATCATAGAACTCTTCATTTCTTGATAAAGATTCCTTTATAAAGAGATTAGAATCTACATTATCTTCTTTATCTAGGGTGTAGAGTTCTGGAACTTCTTGAGTAAATTAAATATAGTCGTGGTCAAGGATGCTCCTATCCTGGCTAACCCCACAATCATCAGGATGAACACATATTGTCAAGTGTGGTCTCCAGGTAACACATCGTATTTGGATACCTCTAAGTCAACCTGTTGAATAGATGGACCCACGCTTAAGTCGACAAGATCCCTAGATGGGTATATGTGACTTGATATTGGTACCACATTGATGTTTGTCTTGGTATGAATGTCCATTTTCTTTTATGATTAGCTTAGCGCTGCTTCAGTCTTCTTTTGGGTCACAATTGTGTCCTTTCAATCCCAAACAAATTTTGCCTTGTAAAACTTGTTCTCATCTTTTATAGGGGCTAATGACAATGACATATGTGAACTATCATTTAAAATGGAGAAAGAGTTCTTTTGTCTCAGTATGGAGTGTATCTCAAGATACAAAATAAATGACGTAGGGAGAGGGATTTGGTCCTCAGCTAATGCAATCCTAACATATTTCAGTTCTTGGATTTGATGAATTATAAATTCCATCTCTTTATGCTGATGATCGAAGAATTGTAAAAGTCATTAGCCTCGTGGGCACTTATCAAGCTATATGAGTTGCAATATTTGTTCAAGTTCTTTGATAAGCCTAACATTTTGGGTAAAGATGACCCAGTTGGAATTTTTTACGAATCAAGAAAATAAAATTTTCCATGGTGTCTTAGAGAACCAATAGTTAGGTATCTATCATTATATTTTATGTTGAATTCCCTTTCGGAGTTTCTGCACTTTCTCCCACTGTTGCTTTTGTCAGCATCATCCAAGTCACCTTCTTGGCATCTTTTATAGTAACAGTCTATGTTCTATAGAGTATGTCTTGTGAAGGGTAGGTGAACCATTGTACACCATGCCATCCTGATCGAATTGTCTAATCCAATCATGTTCACACTTAAATCCACTTAGAAACCAAGATATAGTATAAGAGTCCTTATCCATAGGAATATCAATATAAGATTGACTCGTATGGATAAGGAAGACTGTTTTGTTTGTCCTTCTGTGGGGAAAATGAATAAAAATATCATATTTTGACATGGTCAAATGGGATTCATGAAAGACAAGATGTTAAGGATGGACTCCAAACTTCTCATATTCACTCACGTGTTAGGAAGAACTTTAACAAGTTCTTTCCTAAGTATTTGCCTTGATATTTGGTTAAAATGAGTGGTTACATTGATGGCATTAATATTGAAAAACAATGGATCCTGGCCACCTGGAAGGGAGGTCCTTATGATGGATTTGGACTCTCCAAGACAACTGACAATAAAGGTTACTGTGAATGAACTTTCTAGTTGGAGGAACTCCAAGTATTTTTACATGTATGTTTACCACCTCCATCAAATAAGAGTCATGTAAGGAGATGGTGAAATTTGGAAATATGGTCATAAAGACAGCCCCTACATTGAGAGAGATTTCTTACGTACCCAAGTTTGCATGCTGATATTCATTTTATCTACTCTCTATAAGGGAAAATTGTGCCATGACGGGATGACCTTTTCTTCCATGATATTTCAATGCAATTCTAACAACACAAAAATGGATATGGGTAAAACCCATGCTTTTCCACTGTTGGGAAAATCCTCTGGCATATCCAAAGTGATGAAATTTCTTCTTGATTTGCAAGAATAGGTTTTTTATCAAGTTTTTTACACAATGACATATTCTTTGACTCCTTTGGCTTTTGTTTGACCAAGGAGTGGATTTTCATCAATGGATTACATAACTTTTGTACAAAGGCAAAATATCTGTTCAACAGTGGTAGATATGTGGCCGATACTTTATTTTATGAGGTAACACATCTACTTCATAAAGGTAGTCATATTTGCATGAAAATGTTTCAATCAGAGTAGGAGGAGACATGTTGACCTTTGTTAAGGATTTAGATGAACTAGAACCAGGTTTACATGAACTAGATAAAGACTCTGAAATATATATAATTTCTAAATTCAAAGAAAAGAATGAAATTATTTGTTCTAAAGTATAAGAAAACGAAATCAATAAGTAGACACACTTTTATGATTGAAGAAAAAGTAAAAGACAATAAATAAAAGTTGGCGGTAACAACTCGAGAAATAGACCTTATGAGAAACCTTGCTCCATCTTCCGGAGAGGACGATCTGACTCTGATACCAAATAAGGTAGTAGATAAGTTGAGGGAACTTGAAGCAACACACGGTGCAATATTACTGTCAAGCTTGATATGTTAAGCCTCTATATTAATGATGGGGTATTTTGAGTAAAGTTTGAGAGTGGAATCTGAGCATGTTCTGCAGTTGAACTTGGAGGAGGCAAATGGATTGGAAGCCTTGCTTCTCCTAGAGGGTTGACCAAGAAAATTAGATTTGGTAGATCTTGCTTCTCCTCCATTACAGCCTTTAGATGTTCAATCTATTGTGTTAGTAACATATTCCAGTCATTCTTCTCAATGAGAGAGGGATGGGCTACAACAACCTCAGTCAAGCCAACATCATCCTTATATTTGCCATTGCTGACTGTTTTTTGTGAGAATTTTTATAGGGGAAGGAATTTGTGGGGCCTATAGATCTTGTGAAATCGGGATTATCCATTAGCTTATCAACACAGAGCAGTTCTAACTACCTGTAGTAATAAAATTACTCAAAGGAAAAATTTTTAGTTTTATTTTTGTGAAATAATTTAAAGTAGCACATCTAAAACATATAAACACATAAGAGTTGCATTATTTGAGGAAATGACATCCCACGAGTTACTGTGGTTTATTTTTTGAATAAGCAGAAATTTGCTTATTTTATTTTTAGACTACTGACTCAAGAAGGTTGAATTGCGTTAAGCTAAGGTCTTCTTGCTGCAACTATTTCCATTTGCTGATCTAAACTTCACATTCCCTTATATAATGAAGGGGAAAATAAAATCTTAAAAGATAAGGACCGGGCCTTGAAGGCTTCCTATGTATCTACAAAGGAGAATTCAGACCCTATGTAGTACGAATACAAAAGAAAATTCTCATTTTCATTTATTCGTTTTTAATAATTACAAAGATAGTGAAAAATATATAAAGCTCCTAAATGATAGATGGTGCCTTATTCAAGGCTTCTTATTCTGATTTCTGCATTAATCATGGGTCTAGAAATGGTCCCAGAACTACTCAACAACGTAAGTTGTAAGTCTGTTATGTGGGCATAATTTTAGCGCTTACGCCAACATACCTCTACACCTTTGGCTGGGTATATTGGATTCTATCGACAGGGTGTGTACATTGGGCTCGACGTTTAGCTCATGTGATTTTATTATTGATTATTCGTAGCTCCCATTGTTTAGTCACACTCCATTGCATTGACCAACATGTAAGTATAGTTAGTATTCAGTTTCAACATGATATCATTTGGTCAAATTATACTCTTTATTTATTTATTGTTCAGTTATATGTTTATTTTATCTTTACTCTATCGTGCAAACTCAGTATCTTTCAAAAGTTCATGCATACACTGCGCCACAACTTCTCATGATACAGATTCAAGTTCTTAGCATCGAGATATCTCTTAGATCGGTAATCTATAGTTCAACAACATCAATGTTGAAACCTCATTATTGGAGTACTAGTGACATGTTTATATTTATTGCTTTAGCTTCAGTTTAAGTTTTGCTAGATCTAGTTGAGGTATGTCCCAACGTTTCTAGTCAGTTAGAGGCTTATCTTTAGGCATAGTTTAGAGTTTGATTTCTCTTTTGTATCCAAACTATCTACTTTCATATATTCACAGTATATGTGTATTCTCTATCATTTCAGACTTACTTTATGATTTAGCTTCCACACAGTTTTATTGTTCATTTTAACTTAAGTATGTTCATGATTATACCAGTAGGGTTAGCTTGGGATCATTTGTATAATTTGTGATCCTAGGTCTCGTGTCTATAGTTCAGCAACATCAATGTTGAGTCCTCATTATTGGAGGACTAGTGACATGTTTATCTTTATTGCTTTTAGCTTCAGTTTAAGTTTTGCTAGATCTAGTTTCGGTATGTCCTAACATTTCTAGTCAATTAGAGGCTTATTTTAGGCATAGTTTAGTGTTTGATTTCTCTTTTGTATCCAAACTCTCTACTTTCATATATTCACAGTATATGTGTATTCCCTATCATTTCAGACTTACTTTATGATTTATCTTGCACACAGTTTTATTGTTCATTTTAACCTAAGTATGTTCATGATTATACCAGTAGGGTTAGCTTGGGATCATTTGTATAAATTGTGATCCTATGTCTCGTGTCCATGTTTTGAGGGTAGATCGGGGTGTGACATGTATGATGTATGATAAATGACGTGCACATGGTCTCTCGGTGTGGCAGTGGGGTATGGTCTTTTTAGATGTGAATAAAATTAGAATAGTAGTAAGTAAATGTGTTGTCAGAAAATGATTCAAATAGAGACGTGTGTCAACTAGACAAGAAAAGTCAAAGTGTCCATGGCTTTCATATTGATTTGTTTAAAATACAAAACATGATATCATGATAAATACATACCATTTAAAGGGATATTTTTAACAACACAACTAGAGATTATTTGTGTAATGCAAAGTTGATATCTACTGTCATGAGAGAAAGGATTATCGAGCAACCAAACGTAAGATTTGTTAAGTTACAAGAGTTAATTAGGAAAATGTTTAAAATTCAAGTTGTCAAGATTACTATTAGGATGAAAACAACTATACTGTTGAATGATATCATGGGTTCTCATATTGTGTATTTTTTGTAGAAATTCGACTACAAAGATGAATATATCAAGGAAAATCTAGAGAGCACCTGTGTTGTTAAACTTGATGAAATTAATGTACTTGGGAGATATTACTAAAAAAAGTTCAACACACCTCCCTTAAATCCTAAGGTGCTGTTAGAACAAAATACTCAAGAAACTGATTTGAAAAACTAAAAATAGAGTGAACTTATGAAATTGCCTGTGTATATTAATTTGAAGAAATTCTGAATTTATACAAAAAAGAATAAACATTAAAACTAAAATAAGAACATGTGCCAGTATCTACCATAAAAGGGGGCCACTAACAGCCATAATGGGGCCACTAACTTCAGAAAGTTGAGCAACTAAAGTTGACTAAGTCTATCTAGAAAATAGGAAACACTAAATTGAGATAAGTAAAAAACTATAACAATAAAATTAAGATTAAAAAATGCCAATTGTCTAACACTCCTCCTTGTCATTTTTGTGGCAAACACCAATTCTTTGCCTAAAAAATCTTCAAACCTTTCCTTTTGGAATGACTTGGTGAAAATGTCAGCTAGCTGGTTCTCAGATGAACAATGAACAAGCAACACTTCATTAGATTGTTGGACTTCTCTGATAAAATGAAACTTGATCTTGTTTAGTTCGACCATGAAACTGGATTTTGTTGAGATTGAAACTGCTGAATTGTTGTCACACATGATCTTGGTAGCTTCTATTTGTTCATGGACTAAGTCCTTCATCATCTTCCTTAGCCAGATAACTTGATTCACAGCAGATGCAGCAGCTATGTACTCAGCTTCTGCTGTTGATTGAGCTGTAGTTTCTTGTTTTCTAGAGATCCAAAGAGGCGAATGCATGAACCTAGAGAGCAAACTAACAACAAATAGAATGTCAGGCCTGGTTGCGGTTAGATATAGAAGACTGCCAATTAAGCTTCCATACATACTATCATCAACTTTTTCATTGCCTCATCCTTGTCAAGCTTCACACCAGTAGATATTGGACTACTTACAGGTTCACAGTCTTGCATTTTGAACCTGTTTAGTAATCAGAAATGTATTTTTGCTGGCACATGAAAATTCCATCACTGGACTGCAACACTTCCATGTCGAGAAAGTACCTCATGACTCCAAGATCAGTCATTTCAAATATTTTCTTCATTTTATCCTTGAACCTTTGGATTAGTTGAATTTTGCTTCCTTTCACAAGCATGTCATCCACATAAATTGAGACAATTAAGGACTCACCTGCAACATTGACTTTCACATACAAAGTAGCTTCACTTTTAATTCTACTAAATCCAAGTTTGATGAGATTATTGTCCATCCTCTCATACCATGCCCTTGGGGCTTGTTTTAGGCCATACAAGGCCTTTGTTAAGAGAAAAACATGATCCTCTTTTCCAGGCGTTGAGAAATCATCAGGTTGCTCTACATAGATCTCTTCAGCAAGCAAACAATTCAAGAAAGCCGATTTGACATCAAGTTGATGAATCTGCCAGGAACTATGAGATGCAAATGCAAGAATAAGCTTGATTGTGTCATACCTTGCTACAGGAGCAAATATTTCCTGGTAATGCACAACATATTGTTGTGCGTATCCCTTAACCACCTATTTAGCCTTATGTTTGCAAATTGTTCAATCAGGATTGAGTTTTGTCTTTAAAATCCATTTTACACCAATTACCTTGCGATTTCTAGGTTTGTCAACAAGCTGCGAGGTTCCATTCTTCTCGTTCATGTATAGTTCTTCTTGCATAACTCTCCTCCATTCCTGAGAGTCTTGTGCTTCAGTATAGCTTGTTGGTTCAGAGGTAACCAATTTACACCGCTGATAGACATCTTTGAAGGATCGAGATCCCCTCACTGGTACATCATCCACTAGTTCATCTTCTGAAAGTTAAGGCTGCTTTATTGAAAATGAATCAGAATAAGCGGTCTTCTGATTTTTCCAATCCCAAGCAGCTGCTTCATCAAACTTCACTTCTCGACAGAGAATTAGTTTGTCTGATTTCAAACATTAGTTCTTGTAACCTTTGGATGAACTATAACCATAAATATAACTTTATGAGCCTTGTTATCCAGCTTACTCCTTTTTGTTTCTGGAACTTGATAATAACATATTTACCCAAAGGTTCTGAGATGGTGTATTGTTGGTTTGTTCCCACACCAAGCTTCATATGGAGTCATGTCTTGCAAGGCCTTAGTAGTAAATCTTTTCAGCAAACATACAGAGGTATTGACTGCCTCAACATAAAACTTATTTGGGATCTTTCTTTCAAGCAAAAGACATCTGGCCATCTCCATTACTGTCCTGTTCTTCCTTTAGTATACTCCTTTTTGTTGTGGAGTCTATGGTAATGTCGATTGGCGTTCAATACCTGTGCTATTACAAAAATCCACAAATTGAGAAGAAGTGTATTCTCCTTCATTATCAGACCTTAAAGCCTTAATACTAAGATTACATTGATTTTCTACTAAAGCTTTAAATTGTTTAAAAACATCAAAGACTTTAGTCTTATGATATAAACCCAACAAATTATGTTGTAGTCATCAATAAAAAAGATAAAGTATCTATTACCACTAAGCGAATCTGTTTTCATTGGGCCGCAAACATCCGTATGAATGAGCTGAAGTTTCTGGTTAGCTCTTCGTACTTGATTTGCTTGAATGGCAATTTTGGTTGCTTTCCCTATTGGCAAGTTTCAAAAACATGAGCATTAGAAAGAAAATCAGGCATATTTTCCGCTAGATCCTTTTTTTCATCTCGGTGATGCTTTTCAGACCAAACCTTTTGTGCCATAGGTTTGTACATGTTTGTGAAGTAATAGTGTAAGCCTGCTTATTTATTTTCTCCCAATCAACTGAGAACATTCTGTTGCTCATCTTGATATAAAATAACTCTACTCCAGAAGGGTCAGAAACAACACATTCACGATTCTTAAAATGCAGGGAATAACTATCTTCTAGCATTTGTCCAACACTCAACAAATTTTGACTTATATCAGGTGTGTACAAAATATCAGAAATTGTTTTGTTACCTGATATTGTTGAGATAGACACAGTACCTCTGCCTTTGACTTCTACTGCCTCACCGTTTCCCACTTTTACGTTAGATTTGTAAGTATCATCTAGGAATTTAAAAAGTTCAATATTATTGCACAAGTGATATGTGCAATCACTATCAAGAATCCACGAATCAGAGGATTCACTGATTGAGAAGTATGAAACCGCAAATAGTTGCTCTTTATGTGCATCGGCAGCTTCTGCTACTTGTGCTTGCAAAGCACTAGAGGCCTTTGCTCTTGATTTGGTGACCTTGGATACGTGTCCCGTCTGCTTTCAGTTGCCACATATAGCATCGACTCTCCACAAACAATACTTCTCCAGATGTGTATTTCTTTTACAATGTTTGCAAGGAGGGAACTTCTACTTCACATCTCCACTATTGTTTCCTCCATCATGCTTGCCCTTATTCTTTTGGTGGAATTGTTGCTTTCCTTTTTGCTTTTGTACAGAGAAAGCTCCTTCAATGAACTTTTCTCGTCTCATAGTCCTCCTTTGCTCTTTTGCTTGAAGAGCACTCATTAGTTCACTTAATGAAAGTTTGCTCAGGTCCTTGTATTCTTCAAGAAAGGAAATCATAGATTCAAATCTCTCAGGAAGAGTCACAAGAACTTTCTCCACAACTCCTTTATCCATAAATTCTTCACCAAGAAGTCTTATGTTATTAACAATTAAGGATATTCAATCATCATACTTACTGATAGTTTCATCCTCTTTCATATTCAAGAACTCAAAATCTCTTTTCAGGTTCAACACCTGCATTTGACGTGTTCTATCACTGCCTTGATAATTTTTTTCAACCTACACAAGCCTCTTTTGCAGTTTGGCAAGCCATGATTCTGTAAAACACAGTATCTGCCACAACATTCGTCATAAGCGACTTGGCTTTAGATTTATTTGCCTTCTCTTCGTTGTTCCATCACAATTTCCCAAAGATCATAGGCTTCGAAAAAAACTTGCATCTTCAGAGACCAGATTTGGTAATTTTCACTAGTGAAAGTGAATGGTGGATTTAATGGTAGGCTTTTGGATGCCATTTGTGTTGTACGTTAAAACTTTTTTTGGTCCTGTAAGATCAACTAGAGGATCTGATGCCACTGTTAGAACAATAATACTCAAGAAAGTGATTTGAAAAAATAAAAATAGAGTAAGTTTATGAAATTCCCCGTGTAAATTAATCTGCATAAAGTCTGAATATATACAAAGACAAAAACATAAACATTAAAACTAAAATGAGAACATGTGCCACTAACTACCATAAAAGGGGGCCACTAACAACCATAATGGGGCCACTTACATCAGAAAGTTGAGCAACTAAAGTTAACTAAGTCTAGCTAGAATATAAGAAGTACTAAATTTAATTATGTAAAAAGAGTAAAAATAATAATAAGCTGAAAAAATGCCAATTGTCTAACACTCATGTGGATCCTCATGAGCTAGACACACAAAGATTCCCTTCACTTAGAGAAAGTGGACCATAGTTCATGCGATGTGAAACACCGTCCTCCCTGGTTGTAAGAGATATTTAGATTTCTCTCGTGGTTTCAATGGCATGAATGGGCATGTCATTAAGGTTCCCCATGTTGTAATTTTTGCCATACGGACTATTATTGTCACTCCCATGGTAACTCATTTTGTCAACCTGCTAATCAACCAACAACAACACAAATTAACAAATCCACTACAAATATATTAAATGAAAATCTAATTTCATGATGATAATTTTCTAACACCACTCTGCAGCAGCGACACCATTTATGAGAATGATAAAATACCCCTTAAAAAATAATTAAATGAGTGGGCGATCATTGTTAGTACAAAATTTACTGCAGAGTCAGTGCTGAATCACATAAGGAATAGTATATCTTAGAGAATTCTTCATCGAGTGATGTGGACTTTAAATTAGCACATTTGGAAAACTAAGAACAATCAAGTGAATGGTACCACCAACATAATATATAACTTTGGTTATCAATTATCACACTAAAATTGAAATGAAACCTAGAGTTACCAAGCAATCTAGGGGTGCAAAGATTGGATATCAATGTCATATAGAAATAGTTTTGTTGGTCTATAGTGATGTATATACATAAATATTCAAAGTCTTCTACAACTATTGAACACACAACTTTCGATCTCAGAGCATTTATGCCCATGATATAAGTTGGGTCGAGTCTAAATTCTAATCCTAAACGACCCTATACCTTACTCTATCCACTCTTTTGAGAATTAGGGAAAATAGATGTAACACAAAACCTGTATTTCAATCAAGCCATAGACATCACACTCAATCTCAAATATTGAACTAATTACCCACTCAAATTGATATATTTCGAGAATACTCTGAACGAAAGTAGGAATACTCTTGCACCCATAACCATTATATTAACCTTGTGGTAATTAGAGAAAATTCATGTATGAATAGTAACAAAATAGAGCATAGGGCAATACCCACCACAACAAATAAACACCTAACCCCATTAGCACCCCTTGATCTTGGTGTTTTAACCACCCATCACTAAAAGTAAACAAATATGCCTTCCATGGAAGCATCCATGAGTAAATTTTATTCAAGAAATTAATAGTAAACCCCCTTCGAATTTAACTTCAATTTATCAAATTAAAGTTTCAAATTCTATAATCCCAAGAAAACTAGAAAAAATTTTCTTTCAAAAGTAAAATATTCTAAAATTCTAACTAAAAAATCTCACACTTAAACTTAAGAGTTGAACTCCCTAAAAATTGTATCCTTTGGGAAATTTATGCTTTCCCAAAATTTGACACAATATCCATTTCATAACAAACTCAGCGACATTAGTCGATCTTGTCTAACTCGCTTGGCTAATGGACTTTTGCTCCTGACCTTGCGTTTTGATACTCTAGGATTAATTTGTTTGAACCTTAGTTGGAAAAATCAATCAAGTAAGCCTTTCACGTATGGAAATCAATAAATGCCATCTTTATCTTGCGCACTGCCACTTTGGGCGATGGGCATAAGGATCACCATTCTAATTCGTTGCATCATTTATTCGACTTGAGTTTACCAACAATGGATTTGTAGGTGATCAAAAATTTCACTTTGCACTTGTTTATATTTTTTGCCATTCATTAAATTTTCTGTCCTTTGTTTATTCAATTGCCCATAAAGTTGCAAATCATCAATATTTGATTAGAAAAGAACAAAGTTAGGCATTGAGCACATTAATTATTGAGCTAAATGAACCTTAAATGAGTTGAAATATGCAATTTATCAAAGTGCCCCAGGAAATGGCAATGAATAAAAAATAATGTACCAAGCATGTAAGACAAACTAAAAATGAAACTCAAATATGAAGATTGAAAGAGTAGGATAGGCGTGAAAAGGAAGAAGAAAACCTTGTCTATCTAAAATAATACCTCATATAAAGATATAACAAGCAATAAAATAACCTTGCACCATAAGGTTTGTAGGTACAAACACCACACAATTGGTATAAATTCTAACAAAAAAATAATCACAAATTCATATTTTTTCCATACCTATATCCCAATAATAAAGTTACTTGATTTGTCCAAATATACATGTGTTGTGAATTAATGCAAATCCTAGGATATATGATACAGTATAAGTGTTGCGCAAGAGTACAACCTGCTTTTCTTATAGGTACTGTCTACCCAACCCATAGACATGGTTTACATAAATATTAAGCATGGTATATCAATAATATGGTCTACCCAAGAACCTTGTAATGTCAATGTTCGTTGAGGACAAAAAAATCTCATAAGTGACAACTAGACAATAAAAACATCATAACAATATCATGACTTTAAAGAATTGACATTCTTAAAGTTATTACACTCATATTCATTAATAATTAGCATGTTTTAATGCACAAGAGGGATTTAAGACCCTTTTCTCCTAATGTGCAAATATCTCTTTGAACTCAAGTAATGAATGATTTGAAATGCAAATTCACTCAACACATCAACGAGGAACTAAGGTCCAACGAAACTTCATCTAGGTTTTGAGGATTAAAACAAGCTCAAGTTGAAGCCACTAATTGATTAGCGTGTGTTCAGAAGTTTTGTAATTATGAGTAGGTGTTACTTGGATAAGGCATGGTGAGGTTGTGCCACACCTTCTTGGAATTATACTTTCATTTCGTAGCTTCAACACAATTTATTTTACGAGAGTGCATGGGTATTTTCGTACTTGATGTAAAAAGGATTCATTTGGGAGGTTCAAAGGGTATTGTAGGATATGCGAGTTATTTATTATTATTATTATTATTATTATTTTCAAATTAGTATATTCTAGAATAGAGAGTAGTTATTTTGTTATAGTATTGAGTAGGTAATACACTTATCACAACATTATTTTTGTTTGTGAAGAAGGAAACACAAAATTGTGATACTTGTCGCTTGGATATATTATTTATTGCAAAGTATGAATGTAATAGAATATTAATTTCATGATATATTCTCTATTTTCATACTTATGAGTAACTGAACTTTTTCCTAGGGTTGTGTGCATTGTGTTGTTCTAAACATAAACAAGTACTGAATAAATTGATCTTAAATTTCTATTATGCATGCATCTATTTTTTCTTTCAAGGTATAATAGAAAAATCAATGGTTGCAGACATTTGTTAAGCACTATAAATTCAGTCCGATTTAAAATAGGAAGTGAGTTGGGTAATACTTCATTAGCGAGGTAGATAGTTGTATTGTATTAGAGCTACTAATAGTGTAATCTAAGTAAACTTCACATTTAAGGATTACATCTGACGAGATATTCGAACTCACATGACTAATCTTTGATATTTTGAATGCATGGTCATGGAGTCTGATATACTGTGGTTTCACGGTATTATTAATACTTTTTCCTTAAGTTTAGTCTATCCAAAAGACCTTTTTGTGCTAATTTTTATATAAGTTTCTCCTTATTTGTAGAAAATCTGTCCAAAGATGAATGCGGAGGTTTTTGAGCGAAGAAATGCATAAGAAACCACCTACGGAGCTTGTGACGGTTTGTCATGCTTGTGACGGTCCGTAGGTGGCAGCGTAGTGCAGCGGCTGATGGAAGATGGGGAAGTATGACAAAGTGTGGGGTTACGGAAAGCGTGACGGACTGTCGTAGCCATGATGGTCCATCCTGTAGGTTCGTCATGAAGATCAAAGAAGTATCCCAGTACCTATATTCCAAGAGTTCAAGTGTTTTGGAACGGAGACCCTCGACGGACCGTTGTACTCATAACGATCCGTCATACCTACCGTCGAGGGTAATGAAGAGAGCAGCAGAAGAAAATTGCACAAGTATGGGACGACCAAATCCATGACGGCCCATCGTGACCACGACGATCTATCACGAGGTCTGTTGACCCAGCCGCATTTTGACAGATTTCCAGCAAATAGAGTCCTTATTTAATTAGGTTTTTATTTTCTATAAATAGTTCGAAAAACCTTGTTTTTGAGGTTAGACTCTGGACCATTATTAGACTTAGGAATATTGTGAGACTGGTTATTATTTGGTTAGGCCCTTGATTATTGTTAGATTCTTGATTATTTTGAGATTCTTAGAATTGATTGTTGGTGATTTTTGTTGATTAATCAAGCGAACTTTCCGATTTACTCTTTCTCATTGGAGTAAGTACATGAATTCTTATACCATATATTTGAATATTGTGATTATGACTATGGGTAACTAAACTCCATAACTAGGGTTGTTGGAACCATAGGCAAATAATGAGGTAAAACCTAACTAAAATAACAATTCTAGAATAGTGTCTTGCATGTATTGATAATTCTTTCGCATAGAAGTCTTTTTTAACGGATGGCCAACGTTAGAACTCGCCTTAATGCTACTTGACGGACCAAGGAGGTAGATAAAAGGAAAAGAATTATCAACATAGATTTAGTGTATACTATCTAATAGGCTAGTATTGGTTGGTACGAGGTAATTACTTAGTCAAATATCGAATACGATGCTTAATATGAGGTAAAGATAAGGGTTAGGATAGCAACACACGTAGCCGGACCAAGGTGCGGAGTTACATTTTCTAGATGCCGGACCAAGGATTTAGAAATACATAACTTATCACTTTGCATGCAAGATACTAGGAAAGAATTGTTATAGTTAGACTTATCAAGTTATGAACCTGTGGGGAACACGTTAACCATAGTTACTTTCATTAATTGATTAAACTCCAACATTCGAAGCTATTAAGTGTCATTTTCAATTTCGCTAGTTATTTTCATTTACTTAGAAATAGAAAACCCCCCTTTTATCATTTTTGCTTTCCAAGGAAGTAATTGACAGAACAATAGTAGTAATACATTGAAGTCAAGTCTAAACTATTTTCTTCGTGGGAATTATCCCAACCTCACTAGTTGGGTTATTTACTTGACACAACCGCTTTACTTCTTATTTGGGAAGTAAGTTTGAGTGTATCAAATTTTGGCACCGTTGCCGGGGAAAGTAGATTTTAGATTAACTTAAACTTATTACTATAGTTTAGTTGATATTTTCTTGATTTTACTTTGTTTTATTGTTTTTTATTCGTGCAGAACCACCCTTCTTGTATGCCATATAAACGGAGAAGAAGAGAACCCTTGTTTCCCTACGATCACGAATTAGAGCGCACTCTACGCAATATGAATAGAAACTTGGGAATCAATGATGATGATCCAAACCAGAACATCCCAGCTCTAGTTTATGTTCATGGTCAGTTGTTACCTGATGCTACAGGTGAACACCAACAGAGGGGACAAAATCCCGCTCCACAACACCAAGCATACTACACAGGATATGACAACATAGCAGACTTAGATGGGACACTTGTCTTGCCTCCTCTACCACCAGGCCACACCTTCGTGGTGACTAGTAGCCTGATGCAAATGCTCACTGCCAGAGGTTTGTTTTCAGGGCTAACTTCTGAGGATCCACATGCCCATATAGCTAAGGTAAGGGCAGTGTGTAAAAGCTGTGTAGGGAGCCCTGACTTGGACTTGGATGTAATAGGGCTTAGAGTGTTTCCTCTCTCACTGACGGGAGAGGCTTCTATATGGTTCACTGAGCTCCCTTACAACTCAATTTTCACTTGGAACCAACTAAGGGATGTTTTCTTAGCACGCTAATATTCGGTTTCGAAGAAACTAAACCACAAAGACAGAGTGAACAACTTTATGGCACTACCAGGAGAGTCAATTAGTAGTTCCTGGGATAAATTTACCTCGTTCTTGAGAAGTGTCCCAAATCACCGTATAGATGATGAGTCAATGAAGGAATACTTCTATCGAGGATAGGATGATAATAATATAGCGGTGTTGGACACTATAGCAGGTGGATCTTATGGGGAGTGTCCTTATGCTGAGATTGCTGAAAAATTAGAGAAAATATCCCGGAATAATAAAGCTTGGAGTACTAGTAAGTCAAATACCGAGAGAAATACCTTCACAGTGCAGTCCACTCACAACCCAGCCACAGATGAGATTCGTGAAGAAATGGCTCAGATGAGAACTGAGCTTGGGTTGGTACTAAAACATATCACTGGGGATGCAGAAAAGATAAATGCAGTTAAGTACTTGCCTAAACCACCTCCTCCTAATGAGGAATGCTATTATGCGGAGGACTCCTATGTAGTAAATGAGCAGATAGGGGGTTTCCGACCGAGCGTCCAAGGCTCAAATCAGGATAATTGGCGCCAAGGTCAAGGGAACAAAGGTCGGATCTATGGTAACTATAACAGTGAGGGTCATTATGTCCGAGGTGGAAACTACAACCGCGACAACAACTTCAACAGGGGTAACTACGGTAACAGAAATGGGCCCTATGTCCCCCCTCAAAATCGTGAAGTTACTCCTAGGGATGGTGGAGATAGTATGGAGCGAGTTGAGGATATGTTGCACAATATGATGAGAAGGTTCGATGCTAGTGATGAGCACATGAAGAGTTAAGGTGTGATTTAGCAGGTATTGGGCAAAAATTCGATACACATGCAATATCGTTTAAGTAGATCGAGTTGCTAATGGCCCAATTATCTGCGACTATGAACACACGACAACCGGGCACTCTTCCTAGCAACACTGTCCAAAATCTGAAAAATGATGCACACTGTATGGCAATCACTACTTGATGTGGTAAGCAAACCATTGACCCACCTATGTCGTCTAATGAGGAAAAGATGAGCAAAGATGATGATAAGGTGGTAAAGGGTAGTGGAGAAGCAGAACAAAGCGCTGGAAAAGATGCACAAGTCCCTATGAAGGTAATTCCCATGCCTAGACCACCACCACCCTTCCCTATGAGATTAGTGAAAAAGATCAAGGATGGTAAATATCGGTGTTTTATAACAATGCTGAAGCAGCTTTCTATCAACGACCCTTTGTTAGAAGCTCCTGAACAAATGCCCGGTTACGCCAAGTTTATGAAAGATCTTGTTACAAAGATTTGAAGATGATGATAGGCTGCAGCATTGTGGTGCTATTGCTACAAGATCTCTCTTACAAAAGGAAGAAGATCCGGGTGTGTTCACTATTCCTTGTACAGTCGGGTCATTACATTTTGCGAAAGCATTATGTGATCTGGGGGCAAGCATAAATCTCATGCCCCTCTCCATTTACAAGAAGTTGGGTTTGGGTGACCCAAAAACCATTGCGATGCGGCTACTGATGGCTGATCAAAAAGTGAAAAGGCCCATAGGGATACTCCATGATGTGCTAGTAAAAGTGGAGTCATTCATATTTCTGGCATATTTTGTTATTCTTGATTGTGAAGTCGATTTTGAAGTGCCTATTATTCTTGGGAGGCCATTCCTTGCTACAGGTAGAGCCTTAGTTGATACGGAAAAGGGGCAGATGAAATTTTGGTTGAACAATGAAGAAGCGACCTTCAACGTTTGTAGGACCATGAAGCAAAGTGGTGAGCTCCAATAGTATCCACCATATCCCACAAAGAAAAGATGAAGAAGGAAAAAAAGAAAAAAGTGCAAAACAAGGGTTTATGGTTGGGGATTTGGTGCTTTTAGACATATTTGGGTTGCCTCGTCTTCCGGGCAAGCTCAAGTCCAAACGTACTGACCCTTACATGATCACCCAAGTATTTCCTCATGGAGCAGTTGAGTTAAAAACCAAAGAAGGAGTGTGGTTTAAGGTGAATAGAGAACGAAAAAACACTATTTTGGGCAGCCTGCATCAGTGAATGAAGTGATAGAGGCATACCATATTGAGTAAGGCTGAGTAATCAAGTGTCCTCAGTCGTGCCGCGACGTTAAATCAGGCGCTTGTTGGGAGGCAACCCAAAACTAATAGTTTTTCTTTCTATTAATGGTAACATTTTCTACTAATGGGTTTTAAATTTGCAGGCACATCACCAAGAAATTATGCAGAAATTATTTTGCAGCAGTCACTGACGGATACAGCGACGGACCGTGTCAACTACGACAGACCGTCGCATGAATCCGTCGTGCCAGGTACGTTTTCCTGCTATTTTCAAACTAGGGTACACGCGACAGAACCAACGATGGACCGTCACAAATGAGACGGACTGTCATCGGGGACTCATCGCGTCATTAATGAGGCATACCCGACCCGACCGCGCTAGGGGTTTTAAAAAAAAATTCAAACATATAAAACCCCCAACCCTTCATTTCATTCCATTCCTTCAATCTTCCTCCTATTTCCCTCCCTTTTGAACTTCCAAAATCATCTACCTCTTCAACCGATCATTTCCCCCAAATTCTAAAAAGTCCTAAAAGTCCTCATCTACTAGTCGGAGCTGCTACTGTGGGTGTCTTCTTGATCACCAAGTACCTTTTCCCTCTTGTTTTTCTCAAATTCTCAGGTATGTGTCTCTAATTTGTACTCATTTAAATTGCATTTTTGTTTATCAATTAGTAGTAGTCTAGTTCTTCTTGATACATTCATTCTTTATAAAATGTTGTCTGAACTAGGTTAAAAAAATTCCCAAAATTGCCGTGTTAAAACCCTAGAAATAACTGCCTTAGCATTGCTAGTTTACTAGGTAATTGGGTTAGACAAATGTAGGTCAAAACACAACCAATTCGATTTGGGTCATAGGGGATGAATGGGGCATCTACAGTACTGTCACTGATTTACAATACTAGAACCCGAAGATGGACCGTCGTATTCATGATGTACCATCACTGGGTCCGTTCCAACCGCCCTAACACTCAACTGTCCAATTTTTCTCCAAGTGTCCACCAACGGCCACATGCGATGGACCGTTATTCCCGCGACGGTCCGTCCTGCACAACCGTTTTGGTTGTTAAAGACCCTATTCCTAAGGGTCTCTCACTTTTTCTAAATGTCCTTCAATGGACACTTGCGACGGACCGTCATACCTACGACGGTCCACCCTGGACTACCGTTCTGGTTGTCAGAGACCCTTTTCCTAAGGGCCTCTCTCTATTTTACTAAGTGTCCTCAAACGGACACTTACGATGGATCGTCATACCGTCAACGATCCGTCCTGGATGATCGTCATGACGGTCAGAGACCCCTCTTCTAGGGTCTCCATATTTCTTTCAAGTGTCCTCTGACGGACACCTACGATGGACCATCGTACTTGTGACGGTCCGTCCTGCATGACTGTTTCGATGGTCAAAGAACCCTCTCCTAAGGGTATCCATATTTTTTCAATAGTCCTCTTACGGACACCTACAACGGACCGTCTTACCTGTGACGTTCCATCTTGCACATACTGTCATACTTGTCAGAGACTCTTCTTCAGGGTTCTCCATATAAACATAGTCTAAGTAAGACACGACCGACCCCATAACGGTCCGTCGTACTCACGGCGAACCCCATGACGGTCCGTCGTACTCACGACAAACCCCATTACAGTCCGTCGTACTCACGACGAACCGTCACCTGGTTCGTTGTGTTTCACTGTTACTATAACAATGTTATCTTATTTTATTTTTTTATTTTGTGTGGTTTTGATTGTCTTGTTTGCTCATTCTAGTACTAATATTCATCCCTTACAAGTACTATCTACTATGGCACCAAAACAGGATCGAGTCTATGAACGCGGGCGATCAAAGTCTGTCGCCCCGTCTGCTCGCCTGGTCATTGGCTCTGATTATGAGCGTGACCTCGAGTACGTGCCCCCAAGCACTGTCACCCCATCCCGTGATGCACGTGCTGCCATAGCCACACCCAAAAAGGTGGCGTCCGGCGTAGTCACTGCCTCCTTGTCTGATGAGGAGCACACACTGACCGGCACACCTTCTGGGTCAGCCACTAATGAAGAAGGAGCGTCTGGCTTCTTAGGAGTTTCGTGGTCTGAGGAAGCCTTCGGATCTGCTGAGGTTCCCGCATCCGCCACCGCTGCAGCGTCGGCCTCGTCTGGTGAGGCTGATAGTTCGAAATCCACACCCGGTTTACAAGCTCGTGCTCTCACCCCGGTCACCGACCAGCCCAACCGGTGGTGTGTAGACGGGCAGTTTCAAGTCTATTCCGATGCCAAGTTCCTAAATGAAAAAGGAGTTATGACTCGGACACTTACATTGGAGCGGAGGGTCCTTACGGGAAGTCTCCCGATGATGCCTGAGAACCACAATCTCTTCACCAGACATCGACTGGAGTAGACAGCACGTCCCTTGGGATGTTATAGTGAAGAGGTGGTCCGAGAGTTATACACATCCTATGTAGAGACTCTCAGATCACAGATTGATAGGCGGGCTTCCCCCGCCAAACCGGCCCCACTGGAGCAGGTCCGAGTACGTGGCGTTTCGGTTGATATCTCCCTGCCTGCTAATCGCCAGTTTCTATACGGCAAGACTGTTGATGCTAATCGGACCCCTCTCACTGGCGAGATTGACTTCCGATGGCAGATTGTCAAAGATTGCCAATTTCTGCGTGAGCCATCATTGAGAGAGACCACCAAGAGGTGGATGACCCTGTACTTGTCCGTTGATGGAGAGGGTGCCGACTAGGTGACTGAGCCGAAGGGGGCCATCAAGAAGGCCAACCTAACTTTCACGACGAAGTTTTTGTGGTTGATTGTCCTCCACTGCCTTTCCCCCACAGTCGCTGATAATATCGTCACATGGGATCGAGCAGTACTGATGGCGCCGATGATAGCCGGGTTTGAGGTTGATTTTGCGTGGCTTCTACAGGCGGTCATGCATGAGAGGGCTTTTAAAGTCACAACTACTTACCCTTTCCCGTGCATGATATTTTCTCTATGCAGGTCTGTCGGTGTGCCTATATGGCACGTTGATCAGCTCAAGACCCCGCTGGGCATAGTTGATATCGGCCTGATCCGAGATGAGGCCAATGAGTTGGCTCCACGCAGAGGGCCCCATCCAGAGTTGGCTCCACGCAGAGGGCCCCATCCAGAGTTGGCTCCACGCAGAGGGCCCCATCCTCTTGGTGAAAATCTGGCTGAGACGGTAGCAATGACCCGTACGGCTACACAGGCGGCTTCTACTGACACTACCCCGGTCGAGTCTATCCCGGGTAGTAGCACCACCCCGAGCTCCTCTCGCTCAGCCCCTTTACCGGCTCTGGTCCTGCTTGCTAGTGTTCAAAAATTAAAGGCACAAATGGCCACACTTCTGCATCACATCCAGCCTTGGATGCAGAAGTCTGTTGCTGAGGCAGAAGAGTGCTTGGAGCGGAGAATGGTCCAGCGCACAGAGCGGAATATCGCTGAGGTTCATCAGCGCTTGGACGCTTTTGATTTGCGAGTACTAGCCCGGCCAGCCCCTCCGGTGGATGTGTCGGCCCTTCAGGCTGCGGTCGACAGTCTTCGAGCAGATATTGATACAATCTTAGAGCCTAGGGTGCCTGAGTCTGAGGCCCCTTCTGCAAAGCTTGCTGAGACGCAGTGATGGCGTTCCTATTCGCGACTTTAGACATTCTACCACCTCCCCCTCGAGAGCATGACAAAAGGAGTAGGGGTCGAGAGGAGGATGAAGCGCGAGCACGGAAGAAGGAGCGCCGTGAGATAGAGTCTGCGAGGAGAGCCTCGCTTGCTGAGGAGGAGGCGCGTCAGATGAGAGCAGAAGAGTTAGCTGCTGAGGCGTCTAGCTCCTGAACTTTGGAGATCGCGGTAGGCATTACTGATAGTGCTGTTGAAGCTAAGGACACAAATGAGGGTGTCTAGATTACAGAAGTAGTGGGTTCCGGGGAATCGGACCCACCAACTTGCTGATCGTCGGCGCTTTGCGCCCAGGTTTGCTTCACCTACCACTCTAGTATTTAAACTTTTTTATGCACTGGGGACAATTGCATGTGTTTTTGTTGGGGGTGGGGTAGATGGAAAGTGAGTTCTTGGGTGAAGTCTGAGTAGCCCAATTCACTATCCTCTTTTGGGGTTTTCTTGCCTGTCTTATTTTTCCCCGAAAGATTGATTACTTTTTCAGTTAAACCGGCATGTCTATATCTTGTGTACATAGTTTAATTCTGGATTATGATAACTAAAATGATATTCTGATAAAATGGAAAATGATGCATGACTAGGCATAGTAATTGATAAATGTGTTTCTCTAAGAATGACATAGAGGTACACCACTTCATGACCCTAATTCTAAAATTCAATCTAGGTGTCTGATAATCTGGTAGAGTGATGAGATGTCAAGTAAGTTTGAGGAAGATTTGAATAGTCCACTATTTGTACTGAGCTAGAACTTGCATCGTTAGTCCTGCTAAAAGTAAGATGCAATAGACAATTAGGAAAGGATCATAGGTCATTATTAAATATAGCCCATTTTTAGCCTAAATAAAAGAAAACCAAATGAAATTTATCCTTTTTTGATCCAAATGATTTGAGCTTAAATTAGACCTTTCTTTCTCACCCCAACTGATCTTTTCTGGGAATAATGTGTTGGCACTGGTCTTTCCTTGGACATGTTCACCTCAGCTTATGCCAAAAGCATTAGTTGAGGGTGGCGAATGCAGTAAACAACCTTTTTATGGCCTTGTCCCAACTTTGGGTATTGTGTACTTTGACTCATGGCAAAGCCATGAGTTAAGGGTGGCTATTATCTGGAATGCTCTGGAAAGTGGGGTTGAAAGAATAAAGAGAGAGAAAGAACAAAAGTAAAGTGACTCAAAAATTAGTTGAAAGAAAAGTAAAAAATGAAAAAAAATACACAAGCAATAAAAGAAGAGAGTCACTTATACAAATGAAGAAAAAAAAGGGAAAATAGCAAGGTGAAAGAATGTAGGAAACTGGGCAAAATAAAATGATAGAAAATGGTATGTTTAGCTGATATGTCAAGGAGGGAAAAAAGTCACTAAAGTATACCTATATATACCCTACATGACTCTGAGCCCATGTTACAAGCTAAGAAAGTCCTATCGTGATCCTAAGGGTTGTATAGAGAATTTAAAGCAGTGAAAATAAGGGCAAACTTATGGCAATAGGTATAAATGAGTGTGAATTTGTTCTGAGAGTGATTGTTAAAAAGTAATCCTTATACTCAAACTGAAATCATAGTGTGAAAAATGAGGATTTTGTTTTGAAGTGAGGACAGTAGTTGCATTACTGAAAATATTAGCACCTTGGTGAGAAATTGAAGAGGATAGGTGTTAGTGCATGGTGAGTCTTTGTCATGGTCTGATTCCACACAATTCAAGCCTAATAGTGATAGCATGCATTCATATGATGAGATTAATCGGGATTGATAGACAAATGATTTCAAAGGATAAAACATGGATACTATTGTACAAAGATTGTGTATTGAGTCATAGTGCGTCGCTTGAGGACAAACAACGAATTTAAGTTGAGGGTGTTGATATACTGTGGTTTCACGGTATTATTAATACTTTTTCCTTAAGTTTAGTGTGTCCAAAAGCCCTTTTTGTGCTAATTTTTATATAAGTTTCTCCTTATTTGCAGGAAATCTGTCCAAAGATGAATGCGGAGGTTTTTGAGAAAAGAAATGCAGAAGAGACCACCTAGGGAGCTTGTGACGGTCCGTCATTTCTTGTGATGGTCCGTAGGTGGCAGCGTAGTGCAACTGCTGAAAGAAGATGGGAAAGTGTGACAAAGTGTGGGGTTACAGAAAGCGTGACGGACCGTCATAGCAATGACGGTCCGTCCTGCAGGTTCGTCATGAAAATCAGAGAAGTATCCCCAGTACCCATATTCCAAGAGTTCAAGTTTTTTGAACGGAGACCCTCGACGGACCGTTTTGCTCGTAACGATCCGTCATACCTGTCGTCGAGGGTAATTAATAGAGTAGCGGAAGAAAATTGCACAAGTATGGGATGAAGGAATCCATGACGGCCCATCTTGACCACGATGATCCGTCGCGAGGTCCGTTTACCCAGCCTCGTTCTTACAGATTTCCAGCAAATAGATTCCTTGTTTAATTAGGTTTTTATTTTCTATAAATAGTTCAAAAAACCTCGTTTTTAAGGTTAGACTCTGGACCATTGTTAGACTTTGGAATATTGTGAGACTGGTTATTATTTGGTTAGGCCCTTGATTATTGTTAGATTCTTGATTATTTTGAGATTCTATGAATTGATTGTTGGTGATTTTGGTTGATTAATCAAGCGAACTTTCGAATTTTACTCTTTCTTATTGGAGTAAGTACATGAATTCTTATACCATATATTTGAATATTGTGATTATGATTATGGGTAACTAAACTCCATAGCTAGGGTTGTGGGAAACATAGGGAAATAATGAGGTAAAACTCAACTAATATAACAATTCTAGAATAGTGTCTTGCATGTATTGATAATTCTTTCGCATAGAAGTCTTTTTAACGGATGGCCAACGTTAGAACTCGCCTTAATGCTACTTGCCGGACCAAGGAGGTAGATAATAGGAAAACACTTATCAACATAGATTAAGTGTATACTGTCTAATAGACTAGTATTGATTTGTAAGAGGTAATAACTTAGTCAAATATCGAATACAATGCTTAATATGAGGTAAAAATAAGGGTTAGGATAGCAACACACGTAGCCGGACCAAGGTGCGGAGTGACATTTTCTAGATGCCGGACCAAGAATTTAGAAAAATAACTTATCAGTTTGCATGCAAGATACTAGGAAATAATTGTTATAGTTAGACTTATCAAGTTATGAACCTGTGGAGAACACGTAAACCCTAGTTACTTTCATTATTTGATTAAACTCCAACATTCAAAGCTGTTAAGTGTCTCTTTAAATTTTGCTAGTTATTTTCATTTACATAGAAATAGAAAACCCCCCTTTTTATCATTTTCGCTTTCCAAGGAAGTAATTGACTGAACAATAGTAATAATAGATTGAAGTTATGTCTAAACTATTTTCCTCGTTTGAATGATCCCAACCTCACTAGTTGGGTTATTTACTTGACACGACCGCTTTACTTCTTATTTGGAAAGTAAATTTGAGCGTATCAGGGTCAGATGAAACCCAAGATACATATATTCATTAATTAAAGAAAAATTAGATATAGTGTATATAAACAGATATCCATGTGTATATTGGTGTTGAACATGTTGATCATTACCTATTGAGTTGAAGCCTAGTTTATATTGCACATACTCGTAGTTGGTTTTAACTTGTTGAACCTATCATTGTGTTGCCTAAGTAAACTTCATCATCATAGTTTGAAATAATTTTGTTCTTTAACTTGTTTTCTCCCTAATTTAATTTACATTATTTCATTTACAACAACACCGGTCTTAGTCACGAATTGAATATAAAATAGACCGCAATCCTTTCTTGCAATCCTTTTAGTTCAACACAGACACGTAAAGTTGGTTAATAATCGTGCACACAATATTGTATACTTCAATTTTTGAAGAATGTTTGAACAGTATCAATTATCACATACAACTAAACACAATCATAACATGATTTACCATACCACTAAGTCAGGGGAGTCTTACACAGTAACAATATACAATATTGTGGTAGACCATTTAATACGATAAGGATACAAGTCATATGATGAATATATATAGTACATAACAAATTTAGTTTATCGGCATCATGTTAGAAAAGGAATTGTAGCCTCAATATTTACGGACGACCCAAAAGTAAGAAGCTTGACAAACTAAAAGTAATACAATAATACGAGAATCAATTAGGCTACCAAAATAAGTCTTATGCAACCGATAAGGAATTAAAGTCGTCCTTAAGACTAGTCCATTTTTAACTCAATAAAAAAATTAAAATTTAAAAAATAATGACCCTATTTCCTTTCAATCTGTTATAAAAAAATTTACCCCTTTCCTTTTTTTGGCAACACTTTACCTTTAACTTTCTACGTGACATAATTAAAACTAAAAGATTAAATGTCATTTTGTTACATTTAACATAACTTTGATTTTGAATCACAAGATTAAAAAGTCTTCTTTCTTTTATTAAACTCAGTTTCAAGTTAAACTAGACCATCGTTTTTGAAAAGGAGGGAGTAACAATAACAGGACATAATAAACATATTACAAGAGAGACACTGTTGAGATAGTATAACAAGGATCAATTCATGCTAAATCACACCATTCAATTGATAAACAATGTAGAAGACATCTAAAAGTGTGAAACCAATCTACCTTCTCTACAGAAAATTATTACTATCATTATACACACCAAAATAGATCACAACAACAATAGAACAACTATGTTTCTTGGAACCACGACATATGACTGCCTTATGACTTAAAAAGGACAAAATAATAAAAAAAGAAATATAAAAAATATGAGAGAGTTGATTACAGGAAATCTAACTCAACTACTTATTCTAGATTCATCATGATTCATAAATTTTTTTATAGCTTCAACATTAACATGAAAACATATTTTTATATCAATGCACCAAAACAAAGCTTTGGTTGTAGAAATCGATATCAAACTTTAAGCAATTAGATTCTAAGAAACATAAGTGTAGAATATTACCACAAAGTAAAACAACAATATACGTAGCTGAAAACAAATATTAACAATGAAGTTCTTTCAACCACATTTAAAAACAATAAGAAATGACACAAAATGAAACTTTCAGCAAGGAAAAGCATTTGATAAATGGCCAAATGCCCCCACAAGCTTTAACCGTATTTATTACTATACACTTAATTTTTATTGGGAGTCCCATTACGATATTGAATCCTTTATTTTATATATTAGTTAACCCTTATATGTTGATGACTCAGCCTAAACCAGACATAATAATTTTAGTATACTTGCGCTGTCCACGAATCTATGAGTAGACCCCATGAGTTTATACGTCATCACAAAACTCTTTACCTTAATTTTTTTAATTTTAATCGATTAAAACCCCCTAATTCATCTTCCATTCCCTTCTAATTAAACCTCATTTTTCATGATTTTTCATTGTTGAGCGCCCATCATTTAAAATTATAGTTTACTCGATAGGATACTTACTATTTCTTTGGAGAAAAGCTATGTTCATTACAAACTTAATTCTATTTTAATTTATAATTTTAGATTTGATGACATGCTTTGATTAGGGTTTAATTATTACTGTTGATTTAAATATTTGTAGGGCTTCTTAATGTTATTGGAAATTAGAAAAATGAAGAAGAAATTTAAGTCCAACAATATTAGTTTTTATGTGGCATAGTATTTTCTTGTTTCAATTTATATCATATTAACGTCATATTGACTTGAAAATCTATCTTTTCTTTCCTTACAAATGTTACCTGTGTATATATTGATTCTATGTTAGAATTTCATTTATATTTTATATATATGACACTCTGTTCATTTATAATGTGGATGTAGATGTATTTAATGTATAAAATTTAGAGTAGTTAGTTATATTTCATTTTATTTAAGTCTTGCAGTTTCATTCCTTAAATCTTGCATTTTCATTTCATAACTGGCGTTCATCAAAAGATAAATCACTAATGTTTACATGATGTCCACTAAGAGTAGGACAAGATATATTGCCTACAGCTTCTTTCTACTGTAATTCTGGCTTCATCTTCTCATTTTCAAGTCGAAGATGTGAGTTCTAATACCATTCAACCTTATTCTGATATAAAAAATAAACAAGAATTAACTTATATACTATATATCAAACATGTATTACTAAAATGGATGAAGGTGTTAATCTAATAGGAAAATCATAAAGGAATTAAAAATAGATCATTAAGAATTGAAACTTTAAAAAGGGTCAACGTTATTCTTTGTGATCATAGACCCATCTTTTGTTTCAATTTATATAAATTTTAGAAAGAAAAAAATTGATAAGCAGACTTAAACATGTTGTCACATGTTAAGAAAAATAATCTACATTATCGATTCATACAATTAAATTAAATTTTAAAAATATTTTTTTACTCACCCGACATCCAACTTGCTGGATGGAAACGTATGGCTGAAATCCTCAACTCTCCGAATTCTAAAATAATAACATAATTAAAAAGTGAATGATAAAATCGTCAAAAAATGAAAAAGTGTATTATTTTTAATTGAATGTTATTCGAGTCAACAAGCAATTTAAATGACTTCGTCAGGTATATAGACATATAAATGTATCTAAAGGGAGGAAAGTAAATGAAAGACATGACTTTATTGGTTATATAAACATACTCAAATGGAATGAAACTCTCTCTTACTACTATTGAAGCTCTAAAAAAAAGAGCTTTTAAAATTTTGTGTGTCGAGAGTAAAAAGGGGAGGACTTTATTTATAGTGAAACAAGTCAAGATTTGGACACGAGATAAGTTTGACCATATATGAAAAAGGAAAAATAAAAGATGTAGATAGTAGAGTTCTTCCCTCCCGTGGAAATAAAAAGAGGGATTTCGAGAATTGGAGGAGAAAGCTATGAAGAAGAGAAAAATAAAATTTGTGGAAAGGAGGAGTAATTGCAAGGTGTGTAGTAGAAATGGTCAAGTTGCATCAGGAGAGTGTTGGTGGGGTGGATGGGTGGGTTCAAGCATGCGTAAGGAAAGTGTGTATGTCTATGTGTGTAGGTATAACAGTAGATTCATGATTTGAAGCATAAGTATGGTCAAACAAAGAATTTGACACATTTTTTTATTTTGTTCAATTCGACATTAATATTCTTACATATTTAATGAAGGTGTTAAGAAAATTGAAGAATTTAGACTTACATTATTAGATTTGGTCAAACAAAATATTTGAATTAATTATGTGAATATTACAGCTAAGAACTTCTCGATGTTTCAATTTTTTAATTGGATTTCTCGAATTAGTGTTAGATATGTTTTTTTCATTAAAAAATTAAAGATTATTATTTTTTATTTAATAATAATTTATCCATGAAACCTTAAAGATTATTTTTGTTAATACGGATATTTTAGTGTTAGGATTATGACACTCATAAGTAATTCTTGGTTTTGATGTAGTATTTACTGTTTCAACAATTCTCATGAATTGTGAGAACAAGAATGTAAATCTTTTGTAAAAGTAAATACTTACAATACTGTTGGTAATTTATATATATTCACAAAGATACGTGGTCAAATTTTATGATGTGAAAGAGCTTAAACAAGTATGTGAAACTCAAATTTTGTAATTCGTTCATTTTCTTAGTATATACTTAACACATAGATAAAGAATCTTTGTATATGTTAGTTTGATCAGCTCAAGCTTTAATCATTCAAATTACTAATAGTAATATCTTTTTTATGAAGGTGGTATACCAATTCTTTGAGTCTTGCATTTTCATTCGATCTAGGGAACCTACACCCTAGCTCCTTCAAAGCCTACTCGTGCTATGTCTAGATAGTGTTCATTCCACTATCTAAACTTTGTAGAACTTATCCAATACTAGAATATCCCACATTAAGAGAATAGTCAATAACAGTCGTAGAACATACTAGCTAGACATGGAATTCAGAGTCTTTCCTACTCCGATGGAGGGTGTTCTACTTTCAAAGTGTACAACTAGGAAACATCCCATGTTGACACATGATTAATGAACATCAAGGGTTTCTTTGTACTTTAGTCAGAAATTAAGTAGAGTAACTCCCCAAGCATACTCATGTGGTTCTAGCCTTTGTTCTCATAGATTAGTTCAATGACACAAGATATATGATAATGCAACACTTCTAGCGTCAACTCACCATAATGTCTTTACCAAAGATGAGTCCTCTAGGGCTGCCACTCATTGGTTAATAGGATAGATTTATGATTTTATTAGAGATAGTTTCATGTCGTTGCAGCCAACCTACCCCTAAGTCCATCATTTATACAAGAACGATACCATTACCACTTTCTATTTCAAGGATATTTCAACCTCTTTTCCAGTTTGACGGTTCCATGTTAATCACCCTTTTAACATGTTCAAGGTTATTTTTCTCTCATACATAAAAATACATGACAAAGTTACTTCAACCTACTAAGTCATGAGTTCGTATTCATATTCTTCATCTATCAAGTAAAGGGACATAAGTCTACCAAAACAAGACACACACGTCACCATATTATCATATGTACAATAACATTCAAGTAACAGATAGGGACAACTAAGTCTACTAAAATTCACCCTATTATATCCTATAGATATATCAACATAGTCCATCATAGACTCATATAGTCAATTAGGAATAACCATACTTCAACACCACGACTACACATATAAGGACATCACCTTTGTCTATCATAATCACCTATAATCAATTAGGACAACACATGCTTTCACTTTACACATATACTTAAACATAATCATGCTTTACATTGATTATCTACACAAGCTATCACATAAAAGTATCAGAATTCGTAAATTAATGCCGATAGTGCCATGTTCTTCACAAGTATAATACATAAGCACCACCACCATAAGTGGACCATACCAATTAACATAAGTCAATACCAATACTGCACAATATAGAGGGAATCAAGTCAAAATATCATCATTCCAGTAAGAACACCTCCAATCCATAGTCATTCCAACCAATTCAATTCACAAGGCTCTTACCCATAGTCGTACACATAAATCCAAACCAATAATCAAACTATACAATTGATCTATGAATATACAATATGAAAATCATAAAGTTAAGTCAGCCTATATTTAATTCTAACACGACCTTTACATATTTCAATGTCTCAAAATAATCTACACAATAATTAAATACAATTAAGACATGATCAAATCACCCACATTAAGTCCAATATAAGGAAACCATGATTTTCATGGGTTCATAGAGATTTTTTCCTTAAAAGATTGTATTAAAATCAATTAAATCATAAAACATTGATTCAAAACCTTTTATGAAAGAACCCATTGCTAGAATTCAAAATAGAGGATTTCATGTTTGGATAAACTTTGAAAACTATCTGAAATTGGCTCCTTGAGTAGAATAGGATTTAAGTATGAAACGCCATACCTTAATGGAATAAAATCCTAGTCGATTGGGAGAAGAAGAAACTTGAGAATTCACCTTCTAGCTTTAACTTGAGTTTTCCCTCCAATGGAGGTATGCGAGAATTTGGAAGAGAAGAGGATTTTGAATTTTTTTAATTTTTTATTGGGTATTGGGGTTTTGACTTTGTAAAAGAGTTAAATATGACTTAAAACCGTCTATAACCGACCCTCAAAGTACACAAAATACCCCTACATGAATTGAACCTTTTAGACAAGTCAAACTTAACTTAAATTTTCAAAATTATCATCGGGAAACAAGTATGCCACGCGGAGCTGCTCCCACATGATTTTTGAAAATAAATTCCAAGGCATTGGATTCCGCTGTGGCCCAAAACGCGTAGAGTAATTTGGTACTTGATGAACCAAGTCCTTGACACGGACTTATTCTTCTCTATGCCTGATTGGTTTCTGCCTTGGACAACTTGCTATCTCAAGGTTGCGTCCTCCTCAAGGACCCCTAGGGCAGTTCTTGGGAGTCGTATCTAGACGTTTCAATCCTAAAATTTAGGAACCTATCTTATAAATTTTAACTCCAAACAACACATAAAAATGCCAAGACACACTAGAACACACTAGCAGGTCTAAAGGCAAACTTTCGAACGTCATGGACGTTTTCTGATGTTTCACTTCTAAACCCTTCCAAACTAAATACACTGACTTCTAACGCTATAATTATTAATTATAATAATTTATAACTTCATGAAACACATGTTAAGATCTAGTTTAACCTAGTTCATTATTAGGGGCGTACATTCTCCCCCACTCGGACAACATTCATCCTCGAATGAACTTGCTACACTTTAAATACTTTCAAGAGATATAAGAAACAAAAATATCAGATCTTAACCATACAAAACAATATACCATACACATATATAGGATGAAAATCAACAGGCTCAAACACAAAAAGAAAGTAGGCACAACCTCTACAACTCATCATGCAATAAGACTCTCATTTCTAACTTCATATTGAAGGAATTTACTTCTCCACACTTTATCATACTCATACACATAATAAATTTCGTTTTTTCCATTATAATTACATTAAATCGCCACCTAAGGTTTCTCTAAGATTCAACTAAGTAAGACATGGAGAGACAACCCATACAACCTCTCCAAGTCTCCATAGGTAACCCTTAAAGCTACCCTAGATAGGGACACTCTAAGACAATTTACAGTAACTTAATCCATAATCAATCATTAAGTCAATATCGAGATTTTTCAATCAAATAAGGACTTCACATAATGATCATGGAGAAGATCTAGGAAACCTACACCCTTTCTCCTTCAAAGTCTACTGGTGCCATCTATAGATATCGTCACATTCCACTATCTAAACGTTGTAAAACTTATCCAATACTAGAATAGATCCCACATGATGAGAATAGTCAATAACCGACATAGACCATACGAGCTAGGCATGGAATCCAGAGTTTTCCCTACTCCGATGTAGGGTGTTCTACTAGCCAAGGGTAGAACTAGGAAACATCCCATGTTGGCTCATGGTTAAGGAATATCAAGGGTTTCTTTGTATCGTATTATCAGGTTAAGTAGATTCACTCCATAAGCATACTCAGTCGGTGCTAAACTTTGTTCTCATAGAGTAGTTCAATCACACAAGACATATTACAAGGCCACACTTCTAGCCTTACATCCCCATGATGTCTCTATCAAAGATGGTTCCTCTAGGATTGCCATTGAATGGTTAATAGGATAACTTTATGACTTTCTTAGAGATGGTTTCATGTCATTCCATCCAACCTATCCCTAAGTTCATCATTCACAGAAGAAACATACCGTAATAACTTTCAACTTCAAGGATATCCCTACCTCATTTCTAGTTTGAGGGTTCCAAGTTAATGACCCTCTTAACATATTCAAAATCATATTTAACTTATATATACACATATATGACAAAGATACTTCAACCTACTAAGTAAAGAGTTTATATTCACATTCTTCATCTATCAAGTAAATGGACATAGGTCTACAAAAACAAGACACACACATCACTATCTTTTCATATGTATGTAAAATAACATTCAAGTAACACATAGGGACAAATAAGTATACTGAAAGTGTCGCCCTATTATCTCCTATAGAAACATAACATATTCCATCATAGACTCATATTGTCAATTAAGAAGAATCATACTTCAACATCAAGACTACACACATAAGGACATCATTATAGTCTATGATGATCACCCATAATCTTTTAGGAGAACACATGCTTTCACTTTACTCTTATACTTAAACATAATCATGCTTCACATTGATTATCTACACAAGCTATCACATAACAATCACTACAAAAAAATGATTATTAGCGGCAATTTTCACTCTTTGTATATGTCCCTAAAGCCTTTAGTTCTAATGGAACTTAACTAATTCTAGTAAAGGCTTTAGAACTCTTTATTAAAGTCACTATTTAATGCCGCTAAAAGTCTTTTTTGTTGTAGTGAATATCACAATTCATAAAGTAACGCCGACAACATCATGTTTTTCACAAGTATAACACATAAGCACTGCCACCATTAGTGGACCATTCCAATCAACACAATTCACCTATACTACACAATATAGAGGAATTAATTCAACATACCATTATTACATCAAGAACACCTCCAATTTGTAGTTATTCCAACCAATTTAATTCATAAGGCTCTTACCCATAGCCATACACATCAATCCAAGCAAATATAAAAATATACAATTGATATATCAAGATATAATATGATCATCAAATTAAGGTAGCCTATATACAATTCTAACATAATCTTTACAGAATTCAATAGCCCAGAGTAAGCTATACAATAATTCAATACAAATTAAGCCTTGATCAAATCACCCACATTAGGGACAAAATAAATAAATCATGATTTGCATGGGTCCATAGAGATTTTATCCTTAAAACATTGTATTAACATCAATTCAATCATAGAACATTGATTCAAAACCTTTTATGCAAGAACCCATGGCTAGAATTCAAAATAGAAGATTTCATATTTTTAACATCTTTGGAAACCATTTGAAATTGGCTCCTTGAATAAAAGAGGGTTCAATTATGAAACAGTATACCTTAATTGAAGAAAATTCCAGTCAATTAGTAGAAGAAAACACTTGAGAATTCACCTTCTATCTTGAACGTGAGTTTTACCTCAAGTGGAGGTTTGAGAGAACTTGGAAGAGATGATGGTTTTTGATGTTTGATTTCTTATAGGGTATTGAGGTTTTGAATTGATAAAAGGTTCAAATATGACTTAAAATATATGTATAACTGACTCCCAAAGAACACAAAATACCCCTACATCAATTGTACCTTTTTAGACAAGTCAAACTTACCTTAAATTTTTGGAATTATCATCGGGAAACAAGTCCGCGATGCGGAGCTGCTCCTACATGATTTTTGAAATATATTCTGAGAAAGTGAAGTCCGTGTTATGGCCAGTGTTGCAGATAAAAATCTCGTCGTAGATGAATCAAGTCCATGACGCTGACTATTTCCCTCTATGTCTAATTGGCTGCTGCTGCCTTGGGCAGCTTGCTTGCCCAAGGTTGGTTCCTCCTATAGGACCCCTAGGAAGGTTTCAACCCTAAACAAATTCATATACATGTTAGGAACCTATCCTGTAAATTTGAATTCCAATAAACACATAAGGCATTCCAAGACACACTAACACGTTTTAAGGCTAACTTCAAACGTCATTGATATTCTTGGAGGTTTCACTTCCAAACTCAACACACTGTAACACTATATAATTAATCATTTTAAAGACCTAATAAACTAATGACACACATGTTAGGCTCTAGTTTAACCTAGTTTGTTTATTGGGGCGTTACAACCTAATCGTCAACGCATGACCCCCTAGGACCCCCGAAGGGTCTTTGAGGAGTACCCAAGGGAAGGTCCTAAAAGCTGTAAACTACAGCATGACCCATGACTTGGGAACCTAAGAGATGTAGGTAGACCTACGCTCCGTAGTTGTGAGGCGCGGGTCAAGATTTAGTTCCCCAAGATTTTCCCCCAAATATCCCTCTTTGATCCAAACTACTGCCATGCAAGAACAATCGTGGTCCATCAACGATCAGTGGATGGGGTCTGTTCATCATGCAAAAGATTGTTTGGGTTCGGCCAAGAGATGGTTGTTTCCATAAATTCTATTTTCAATTATTAAAGGGTGGAGACGGGTTTATTTATTTTAGATATATTAAAGTTCTTTTAACTATTAACCAAACTTTAAATCTCTTAGAACTCACAAACTCAAAACTCAACAAACTCTTCTCTCCCAAAATATTTCTCTCTCTAGAATCCATTAAAGACCATCAACAAGGTGAAGATTAAGGTTCAAGACCAAACCTTAACAAGGAAAACATAAATAAAGATATGAGAGACATCATCCATGTAACACATGAAGCTTCCATGATACCATGATGGTTTGAGTGATTTGCGTTCTCTCATGAACATGAATATAATGTAAAGACTTAACATGACTATTAAAAATAATTAATCTTAGAACCTAGTGTATAGGAACGATAGATGAAAACCATATACCTTAGTTAGTCATGATTTCTAGAAGCAATCTCGCTATCACATAACTATTTGCCCATATATGACTTACCTAGTGAATATGTTACACCTCAGAAATCCAATGAGTTAAGATAGGGATTTGAATGGAGTAGAATAACCCAAGAAGGTTTAAAATGGTGTGTCTAGACGTAACCTCATGTACTTAAATTTTTAGGAGATATTAGAGTCTAAGTGTCAACGAATGACCATGACGTCTAGAAACTAGTAAAAATAAACTAATGTGTTCTTAGGTGTTGCAAGGGGATTGAAGTGTTGTATTAGGGCTTAGTATTGTTAAAAAACATTGAATATATGTTATCACATGTTCAGGGTCAATACTTCCGAGTACAACCCCAAGGACCACCCTAAGGGTCCTTGAGGAAGACCTAACTGTTTGACCCAAAAGCTGTCAAATGACAGCTTGACCTACAGACGTAGTGACGATCCGTTACTAGGATTATTCCCAGTAATTGAGTCTCATGGTCTTAGAATTTTTATCCCCACTAATACTTAGCCTTTCCCCTTTCTATGATAAGACCTACAAATTGTATGACGAGCTATAACACCACATACTATCCGTAGGTGTCACGGCTAGGTAAGTGAATTTTCACTTTTATTTTTGGATCCTATTACAAGTTAGTTATATAACTAGGAGTTTAGAGGGGTGGTTATTGAGTTAATTAAATAACTACCTAATATAATACACCAACCCCAATTTATACTAACTAAACTCATAAGACAACTCAAAACTCAACTTGTCTCTCAAAACTCTCTCTTATAAGAACTCCATTGAAAGACATTGAAGCTTCAAGAACAAGGTCAATCATCCAAGTTTTCTACTCAATTTAGTGGATAAATCTTAATCAAGGTATGATTTAGTTCACTCTTGGTATTTCTTTCCCAAAGAGGTCCCCTCAAAGATGTTTTAAAAATTCCCAAAAATCTTAGGGTTTTTTCTATACATGGTCTTCTTTGAAAAAATGAAATTATGAATCAATTGTGACGAATTATGATCACTTAAGGTTGGTTAGGTGTATAATGATGGATAATTAATATTTTTCACTTGAAATTCCCTTGGACCCATGTTCTTCCCCAATTTCATAAATCTTAGATTTGTTATGATGAATTGGTTGAAGATGATGAATATATCAATTATTTATATTAATGATAGTAATATTGTTACTTCATAAATTCCATTATTTTATGTATTAATTATGCATTGTTTGTTGATTGAAGTATAAAGTTTCACGAAGGGTAAGAAGGTATGAATGTTTGTTTTTAATTTAACTCTGATATGAAAAATGAATTACTTAAATAGAAATGATGCTATATCCATTTTATTGCTGTGGTGTTGATTGCCTGATTTCCTCATCCTTAAAACCTATACACTTGAATTAGCTATGAAGTATGCATGTATGTTACGGCATGAACGTTATATGATTGAAAGGAAGTTCCCATGATTATAATGAATTGTTAAAAAGGTTTCTCACTAGCTAATGTTCATAAAGTGAAAGGATTGTTATCACTTATGAACATTTATGATCTATTATGGTAAGACGCTTACACACTAGTAAAGGATAATGTGAACTAATGTGATGACTAACAAGGATTACTAAAGGGAATATATGCTTAGAAGTGAAAGGGCATGTAAATGAGATAGGGTTCTCACATTTAGTAAGTCTGGCTCCCCACATGGGTTTCCTCACATTTAGAAAGTACATATTCCCATTATATGTGCTGTCTCATGAGATGGAAATCCCCACGTTTAGCAAGGTAGGATTTCTAATAACAATCCGTTACCCTTAACTATGTGCCCATGTAGGACTCTAGCTTAGTCGATGAACCTAGATAGTTATGTACAAGAGGTTAAACCTTAGGCATTTGTTAACACTCTCTGTACGGATTCGATGTAGATCACATGGTCTAATATCAGTTATTACAATATCTTTCCCTATTGTTAAAGTAAATGAATAAAGGAAATGTATTAACTCTTACTAGGGCTTTCTTGAGGAGTTTCTACATAGTGTGAGGGAGGGTATGGGACATCTCTTGCACGTTGCACTTTTGAGATTCTAAGAGGTGGTTCTAGTAGTGGTCTTTTGTGATTATGTTGATTACGACTTATGCATGTTAAGTTATGTATGTTCTATTTAATATGGCAAGTCATAATTATTTATAAGATTATGAATATATATATCAAGTAGGTTGTATAATGTGATACTTAGATTTGGATAGGGTTATGGGATTCTATTCTTTGCATTTCACAAGTATTGCTTGGGTTTTCTACATGTTGGGATGCTATTATATTGTGTTTACTTATGATGCTTAACTTATGTGAATATTTGGTTTACTTGATAAAAATATGTTTTGACGAAAATTTCCTTTTTGTGCTTGTTTCAATGGTTAGTATGCATAGGAGCCATACTTAGTAAGTATGATGTACTAATCCATATTTTCTTCCCTATTCCCAAATAATATAGGTTCGAGTCATTGAGGATTCAAGGCTATTACTCAAGGATATTTGGAATTTTTTTCTCCAAGTTGGTAAGTCTTCAAGTCCGAGAACAAGACCCTTATGTTCTAGCTTTTAGTTCTTTGCTTATGTTGGAAAACATTATCGTAGTTTCCAATTTATAGACTTCTTATGGATGTAAGGTCTAAGTCACAAATTTCTATAAATCTATGTTTATGACACAACCCGAGTCTACTTCTTGGACGTGGCCGACACTCGAAGACCATTACTGGTCTCCAAGCAAATTCTCATCCTGGTTGACTACAACTTAAGCATACAAAAGCTTGAAAAATAAGAAAATCCATAACTCTAATACAAAGCTCTAACTTCAAAGATTAACTCTGAATAAAATAATATATTAAACTAGCCATGAAATAGGAAACTTTAGTCTTTAAAGCATTTAGTAAAATAAATGTGTAATACAGACTTCCTAAATAAAATAATAATGTACGGATCCTCTAACTAATAAATAAGGAAGTCGGGACAAGACCCACGACCTCCTGACTAAACTGAAAAGTGAAGGAAATCCTCTGGAAACAAGGAGGCTCACCATGGCTAACTCGAAATCTGGGATGCATCAACAAAGCTCCTGTTGATGACCCTAAATATCTTTGTCAACATCATCAAAAGATGAAGGCCAAATGACTCAGTACGTGGAATGTACGAGCATGTAAGGGGAATTCATAAGTATAATAGAAGCTTGAAAACATTAATAAAAAGGAAACATACTTACCTTTTTTCAAACTGACTCAGCTCAAGTCAACATAAGAATAAGATATTGAACTCAAGGATTAAATATTAAATTTCAAAGATATGAGACTCTACTCAATGAAGAACATATTAACTCAAGATATTAAACTTAATATGCGCAACTCCTTATGCTCGACTGAAATCATTTCGATTTAAAGTAGTTTAAAACAAGTCCATTATAAAGAAAAGTTGTTTAAAAAACATGTTGTAAATTCGGCTTTTATGCAAAGATACAAATTAACTCTGACATGTTTGTAAAAATACAAAATAATCTCGTGTCAATTTATAATCATAATAAAAGACACATCATGCTTCTTCTCAAAGTCTACTAGTGCAATGCGTGAATGAAGTCCCATACCACCATTCATACTAAGTAGAACCTCCTAAAAAACCAAGTAACTACTAATGTTGGAGTTTCTATAACCGACAACCAACACTTAAGAGCTATAGTGATGATACATAAGTTTACCTTGCGCTGCCAAGGAACGACCTATACATTGCCATCAGTATAGGAAACTATCCTAACTTAGTGGATCCACTAGCTTAACTTAAGTGATCATCTAAAAAGTATGACTCATTAATGTCCATGATGACTACATGGTTTACATGAAGACTTGAGTTATTATGAACTATCATCCCCATAGCGGTGCTCAATACTACTCCTAAAATATATACTAGCTTTTCTGTTTTTAAAAGATATTGATTCTGTGATTTGAGAATAGTCCTGAAAATGTAGCTTTAAAAGCTCTCTTGCAAATTATATTTTTCTCTTTTTTTAACTTAAACTAGCCATAGGGTCTATTCAAGTCTAGATTCCTTTTTTTTTCTCAAAAGTTTGAAAACATTTTGTTTAAATTCTTAGGGACTACTTGTACCCTTATAACTTTTGAGAATTAAACTTAACTCTTTTCTGAACCTTAAAACAAATTTAAAAAGTTTGTTTAAGACTCGTGAATACTTTAGGAACTTCCTTTTACTTTCTCCTTAGATTTTAGACATGACTCTTGATTTTCCTTCAATTGAAGTATGAACTCAAGGTTTATGATCTCATGGTTATGACTGATGTCATGATTTTTGACTTATAGGGTTCATGCAGAATTATTAACATGAACAATTAAACTCGAAGGTATAAGTAATTAGACGGACCTCATGTATATGAATCTCTCATCCTCTTATTTACTTTATCAAAACTTAGTTCAAATCAATGATGGATCTCAAAGAATTCACAATTGAATTTAAAGACTTTCTTGAACTCTACTCTTAACTCTCTCATGAATGTGAATTGAAAATTCAACAGTTTTGGTTCATGACATGGAGGATATGATGATGATGAGGTAGACTGATCAGTAAATTCTATTCACTATCATCATCACTTACTTGATTCTTCAAACAAGTCACTAGAAGTTGTAGAATACACCTCAAAAGGACTCGAAGGGACTCTCTCAAAAGGTCCAGAAAAACTCTCAAAACTTAATCATGAATTTACGTTGAATTTGCGTTATTGTTTCAAGTTTATCACGTATGTTATTAATAATTTATAAGTGTTTAGAAGTAGTTTAAACTATATTTAATCGAAAGGAGTGAAGATACATTTTAATTCAGCTCAAACGGGATAATTGACGGACTAGGAGTGGGGGCAAATGACCCTAGCACGTTCCCGACATTGGGTACCAGCCCCTAACATCAGAGAAAGATTTTGGGAGCATTGCAGGCGCGTCTCCCCAGCATTTTGGGTGTATCTAGGGTGTGTTGCGCCAGCATCCCCCCAGGCCTGCTTTCGATGAATTTCGCTCTTGTTTTCTTACCCTAAATAGCTTTTAGTCAATCGATTTTCTTATGTTTTCCTTAGATTCAATTACCCAACCTAAGTAAACAATAATAAATTCAAAACAACACTCCAGAAAACCTCTGTCATCTCAAGAAATCATCAAATCTCCAACAAGACAAGATCTACACTGAACCTTAACAACATCTAACAAGAACTTAATTCCTTTTACTTTTTGAGAATGAAATTACGCTGAAACTAATATGTTTGGTGTGTGGGTTAAGAAAAACAACACTATGGAAGCTTAAATACCTCTTAGGTGAAAATCCACAACTAGACTCAAGAACGTCGACGGACACTTTTATCCTTGACTCTTTTATCCTATTTTCCTCTTCTTTTCTTTTCTTGCCTCTTCTGGAACTCTCAAATAAAACCCTTGTTTTATATTAGGTTTATAAAAATTAATCTAAAAGGATAAGACCCCTACATATAACTAAAAATTAATTAAATCTTATTGGGCAAGGAAAGGACCAAAATATCACTCACTATTTTTGGCAAACATTCCTTAACTTGACAGCCTAACTTAAAAAAGTCATATCTCAGTCATCCAAAATCAAAACATATCATACTCGGCATATTTTGATATATATTTCAAACATATTTCCAATGGTATCTTGTATCAAAACTAAATTTTTTTGTGCTAGGATTTACGATCGTTTGAATTTTACCCAAAACTCATACTTAGCTTAACTTGCTGAATTTCAGATTTAGCTATTCCTAATTGAATTTTTTTTGGAACTCAAGGTGCTAAATCTAGTGAATTGACCTTAATACTTGAGAAAATTTTAATTCCTTGGTGAAATTTCACGCACTACGATGAACTGTTCAAATCTTAATTCAAAAATATTTTTGGGGTGTTACAATTTAGATGGGTTGTTGTGACAAAGTTTCTATTTTCATAGATGAAGAGAAATTGAACTCCCAAAGTAAATTTCTAATTTTACGCATTTTTATAATATGATACGTGCTATGCAGAATGCTAAGGGCTTGTCTAAGACCTCTTCAAGCACAAGGACGCCGGTTGCGAATCGAGGGTGCTCTCCCGTCATGACAAACTTGGTATCAAAGTATAAGGTTCAGAATAAGATAGGATCTCTGTCACAAAATACCATGTCATGTAGAGTCTTGTCCATGGTTGTGAAGCACACCACACTTATGAATGAGAGGATATGAGATGCCTAGAAACTTTCACTCTTTTGTTATTCCTAAGTTGAGCCTAAGAGTCTTATCTCTATATAGTCCTTTATTAAAATCCTTCACTTGTTATAATAGGCAAGGAATACAAGAACTAACAATTCTAGTAGGGACGATGAGGAAAATGCAAGTGAGGAAGTTCCCCCTCAAGCTCCTAAAAACCCTCAGGTTCCTGTTGAAAAAGGGGCTATCTCTAATGTCAAGATAAGGGCGGATATTCACAGTTTAAATCAAGTATTTACCACTAAAGTTACTAGGGAAATTGGGCTACAATTGAAACCCAATGCTAGAACTACCATTTCTAGGTTAGGGATTTCACAAAGATGAATCCCCCACTTTATTTGGTTCTTAAGTGGAAGATGACCCGCAAGGGTTAGTTGATGAAGTTTTCAAACTACTAGATGCTATGGGTGTGTCTTCTCAAGAAATGGCAGATCTAGCCTCATATCAATTCAATGATGTGGGTCAAGTTTGATATGAAAAATGGAAGGAGGAGAGGCTTGTCAGAGAAGGTCTAGTTAGTTGGGCATCATTCAAGACGACATTCCTTGATAGGTTCTTCCCCTTGGAATTAAGGGAGAGTAAAATGTAAGAATTCATCAATATTTGTCAAAGGGGCATGAGTGTGAAGGAATCTATCCTCAAGTTTACTCAACTATCAAACCATGTTTCTACTATGGTGGCAGATTCTAGGGCTAAAATGAACGAATTTGTTATGGGGATATCCGACCTTGTGGTTAATGAATGTAGGTTGGATATGTTTATTCATAGCATTTATATCTCTAGTCTCATGGGTCATGCAAAACAAATTGAGGAGTAAAAGCTTACGGTAGTTAGTAGGGAGCTGAAGAGGACAAGGGACGAAGACGAAGATTCTTCCAAGGCTAGATTTGAGGTTCAAGATAAGCCAAGCTTCAAAAAGAAGTTTTCTAACAAAGGTCCTCCTAAAACTCAAAGTACAAAAAAAAGTAAAGTGTCTACCCCCAATCCTAAAGAGGAAAAATGTGGTGGTTCTTATGTTGAGAAGTCTATTTGTGCGAAGTTTGGTAGAAAACCTGAAGGCAAGTGCCTAGTTGGCATGGGTAATTGATATAGTTGTGGTAAGAGTGGCCACATTAAGAGGGACTACACTATTTTAAAGGCTCAAGGAAGGGAAAATAATCATGAACAAGCAAGTGATCTGAATCCCGATTCTCCTAAGAAGAATCACTTTTATGCTCTCCAATCCCGAGGTTATCCAGAAAGATCTCCAGATGTTGTTACCGTTATGTTGCAGATATTTTGAATTAATGTTTATGCATTTTTCGATCTCGATGCTACTTTGTCTTATGTAACTCTTTTAGTGTCTATGCAAATTTATAGGATTCCTTATGTCTTTGATGAACCCTTTTTCGGTTTCAACCCATGTGGGTGATTTCGTGGTTGCTAGAAGAGTCTGTAGGGGTGGTCCCATTTCATTGCCCAATAGAGTCACTTTGGTCGATTTGGTAGAACTTGATATGTTGGACTTTGATGTTGTTTTAGGGGTTGATTGTCAACATGATTGTTTTGCTTCCATTTATTGTAGAACAAGGGTAGTTAAATTCCAATTTCCTAATTAACCCATTTTTGATTGAAATGGGGAAAATCAATCCCTAGAGGTCAAATTATTTCATATTTGAAAGATTGAAAGGTCATTTCTAAGGGATATATCTATCATATTGTGAGGGTCAAGGACACTAGGTCCGAGGATCTTTCTTTAGAGTCAATTCCCGTAATGAAGTATTTTCAAGAAGTATTTCTCGATGACTTTCCCAGAATTCCTCCGAAATAGGAAATAGATTTCCGCATTGATTTATGCAAAATGCACAACCTATTTCAACCCATCCTTATTGGATGCCCCGTCCGAATTGAAGGAATGAAAGGCTCAATGCAAGGATTTGCTTGAGAAGGGTTTTGTACAACCAATCATATCTCCATGGGGTGCTCTGGTGTTATTTGTCAAAAACAAAGACGGGTCTCTTAGAATGTATATTCACTACGGACAATTGAACAAGGTCACTATAACGAATAAGTATACACACCCTATAACTGATTATTTGTTTTACCATCTAAAAGGGACAATGTACATATCAAAGATTTATTCGAGGTCGGGTCATCACCAATTTAGAATATGAAAGTTTAGATTCCTAAATCAGCTTTTCAAACAAGGTATACCACTATGAGCTCCTAGTTATTTTCTTTGTTCTAGTCCATGCCTCGGGGGCTATCATGGACCTTATGAACAGGGTGTTTCAGAATTTTCTTGATTCATTAGTGATTGTCTTCATTGATGATATCTTAGTATATTTCAAGAGTGAGGATGAAGATGTGGGTCATTTTAGGATAGTATTTCAAGTACTCAAGGAGAACAAACTCTGTGCTAAATATAGTAATTGTGAATTTTTGTAAAAATAAGTGCTTTTCTTGATTATATTGTGTCTAGTGTGAGTAATGAGGTTGATCAGAAAATATGATGGAAGAAGTTATGAATTGGCCTAAACATCTAACTCCCACTGATGTTCGATGTTTCTTGGGTTTAGCCAGGTGTTATAGATGATAGTTGACATATTTGCATCTATTGCTTCTACTTTAACGACCCTAACCCAAAAAAAGTTAAGTTTGAAAGGACGGAATCTTGTTAGAAAGACTTCCAAGAGTTGAAAGATAACCTTACAACTGCTTTATTTTTGACATTACCCGAGGGTACCGAGGGGTTTGTTCTATATTTTGATGCTTCTTGAGCAGTTTTAGGTTATTGTTATGACTCGAGAGTACCCCCAAGATGTAACCAGTATCGTCGACCTCGAAGAGGTCGTAGAATAGCCCTTCACATTCATCATTGAATCATAGATAGAATAAAATAGGAAAATTTAAGAACTTTTCGTTTGAAGTTCAACCTCACTTCACATATAAAGAAAATAGAACTATTTTGTCTCACATAGCCATGTAAATATAAGAGTATGATGATTGGGTCTTAGCCCTTACATCATTATAACTCTTATAAAATGAATACACCATAGTACTTTAGATAGGAGAAATAAAAATATCTTTTAATAGAAGCATAACAATAAAGCTAAAATCATAGTGTTTTGTCTTAGGACTTGGGACTCACCAAGTTGGGAAACAGTCCAAGCTACTTGAGAAAATGGCCTTTAATAACCTCAATGGCCCGAACCTACATATATATTGAAATAAAAGAGATATAGGTTAGTAAAAACCACACTACTAAGTATGGAAACACATGCATGTAAAACATTTTAAAAGTGCATAAAGGGACATATTGTTATAAGCATGCTAAGTTCACTTTAAAAGCCTTTATCCACATTCCAAGAATATACAAGTCAATATCACAACAAAAATAGGCAATATTTATATTCATGTTAAAGAGTAACATCATAATAAAACCATAGTAAACATTTTACATATATAGTACATTTCATCAATGCATCACAAGACCTTAATCATAACCCCATTCCAAGTCCATTGGTAAAATGTGTATGTGAAGCCCCATAATCTCACATAAATAAAGTAAACCAAAAAAGAGAAAATAAGCATGGTCTTTTACCTAAAATACATCATCATAACAAGTATAGTCAAGAACTTGCATAATAATTTAGACCAATATAATGCATATCAAGTGAAACAACCATCATACATGTCATATGAGACCACCATCATGTTTCTTTCATGATATATAAATCAAGAACTCACCCTAGAATTCCCCTTAAGGTCTATTTGTGCAATGTATAGGTAAAGTCTCATACCCTTACCTAAACTAAGTAACACCCCTTAAGTAGTCTTATTTAGTGTTTATCTTCTTACTTTTCTTAACTTTCAAGAAACTTTACCATAACCGACATAGACTATGTAAGCTAACATTAAATCTAGTGTCATACCCTCTCACCGAAAGAAGGGGAATCCTACTTGCCACGGTGAGGTGGATCCATTATCTACGGTTCTGTGGGGGAACAAATTTAAAAAATTAGGAGGTAGTTACTAGAAACCCTGTTTATTCTAATTAGCATTGTATTTTTTATCTAATGAGAGAACATAGTGGGAACATCCTTTTCTTTGTGAAGAAACATGTCTCGATTTCAAATTCACTATATTTTAAGCTAAATTTCATTGTTGAAGTGTCTTAAAGTATCCTTTAACACTGATTTATAGTATAGGTTTTCGGAGTTTATCCCCTCATATAACATATCTACAGCTAAATGATTTTAGGATGAGAAAATCCATTTATCAAAATCCAAAATCATGCGAGAACAATACTTCATTACATAGTGTTAAGGTCTACATAAGAATTAACTTAACTCCATCATAATATCACACCTATATCCATCTCACATCACCAAAGGTATACTTTAAGTACGACAATAGCATATTCATAACCTTGAAGATCTTACCAATGGCCTAAAAGAAATCCTTTCATGACTTAATCCTCAAATCAATAATATTTACCTATAAAATTAATCATCATCATCATACAATAGTCAATAATGCAAGAACAAACTCAATTACATCATCTCTAATCGTTAATCAATATAATTCATGAGTTAAGGTTAGGAGAAGAGGGACATCATGGGTTCTTAAAGAATTAGGTTAAAACCCAAACAATATATAATGAAATTCAATTCATGAAGTAATAACATTAATAAAACCAATATAATAATTTATATATTCATCATGTTCAGCCAATTTACCAAACAAGATCCAAGATTTATGAAATTGTGGTAGAAAATGTGTCCAAGGTAAGTTCAAGTAATAAATATCAATTACCAATCTTTATACACATAAACAACCCAAATTAATCATAGTTCATCATAATTGATTCATAAATTTCATTTTGGAAGGAAACCCATATGGAGAGAAAAACCATGGGAGATTTTGTAAACACCTTTGAAGGTACCCCTTGGGAAAAGGAATCTAAAGAGTGAGAGAATCTATACATTAATTAATACCTAGCAACGAAATTTGTAGTTGAGAAGTTTGATTATTGATCCTTTTCTTGGAGCTCTAATATTATTCAATGGAGTCTTTGTGTAATGAGATAATCTAGAGAGAATGGGAGCCTTTTGGGGATTTTAAGATTATGAGGTGGAAAGACTTTTTTTATGTTTTAAAATCCTTTAATATACCTAAAATAACTAATTAAAACCGTTCCTTTATTTAAATGGCCTATGGTGGAATTTCCCAAACCCTCGTTGGCTTGGTCGTTTCCTTTCACCAGTGTGCAGACCCATTTGACTCCCATGTTTGATGGTACGTCAATCCATGAATGTACCATCCTTGCAATCTGTACTTTTTTTTTAAATGAATGCCTTAATGGAACCAATTATCCATAATTTTATGCACGGACTCACGACCTCTATTGACAAGACGGGGGCATTAATACTCTTGTGGTTTGCTTGTTGCTTTTTGACAGCTTTTGGGTTAATTGTTTGGTTCCTCCTCAAGGACCCCTAGGGTGGTTCTTGAAGAGTCTTACCCGGAAGTTTTAACCATAAACACGTACTATTATGCATTATAAGTATTTTTACAAGATTTATCCCTTATACGGCTCTCCAAACCCTTTATAAGACCTTAAGGCACACTAGATCATTTTCACTAGTCTCTGGACGTCATGGTCATTCTTTTAATTTTAGACTATAATACCTCCTAACTAAGTTAAATACATGATATTAGGTTTATAAAAACCATTTTAACCCTTTTTAGGTAATTATACCCCATCCAGTCTAGCTGAAGTTATTGCATTTCAGAGGTGTAACAACATCCCCTCTTGGGGAATATTTATCCCCGAATGACAGTTTGAACATTTTTCTGGAACTTACAACTAAAGGCTAGCAGGTCAACCAAAAATATGAAATATAATAATGAATCAATAAGAAATGACGAACATTACTCCATTCTCAACACACAATGCATCACAATGAGGTTGGAACTACATCTACTCCAAAAATGCACATAATCATCATTTCACATTATGTAAGTAGGCATGTCCTTCTCCTTCACATATGTCACAACATATGCAACTAGGTGCCAATATATAATTCATAACTTCATACTAGATAAATTTCATATCAAGGAATATCACATGGAATCAACGATACCAACCATATAATCAAGTTCCATTAAGTATGAAAAACATATAACTCAAGACACATATAAAACATAAATTTTCACAAGAACATGCATCATTAAGAGAAATCATGAAAGTTTAAGTAACATTTTTCACAATATTATTCTTCCAAAGAACCTTTACGTAGAGTACTTTCTTATTCCTCAACTTCTTCTTATGCCGTTTAAAAATCTCAATCAGGACCTCTTCATAGGAAAGGCATCAACTTCTAAACCGTGTAGGCAGAACATATGCAACTGGGTCGCCTATGCACTTTGAGCATTGATATATTGAATACCGGATGCACTAGAGCAAACCCAGTGATTAATTTCAACTCATAGGAAACACTTACGAAGAGTATCAAAATCTCATATGGCCCCACATACCGAAGACTAAGTTCTCCCTTTTTCCCAAACCTTATAACCACTTAAACAAGTGATATCTTCAAATAGACAATGTCACCTACGAAAAATTCAAGGTCTCTCTTTCTATTGTCGGCATAACATTTTTTCTGAATTTGGGTCGTCTCCAATCAATCATTCACGAGTCAAACTTTCTCCACGACCACATGAATTGCTTCGGGATATATTAGAGAAAACTCACCTACCTCAAACCACCCAACTGGAGATCTACATCTCATCCTATAAAGAGCTTCAAAGGGTGACATGGAAATACTTGAGTGATAACTATTATTGTAGTCTAATTTATGTAATGGTAGATGGTCATCCTAATTACCATTGAAGTCAATGACACATGCGGTCAAAATATATTCTAGGTTTGGATGGTTTATTCCACCAAACCATCCATTTGTTGATGAAATGCAACACTATGTTTAACCCTTGTGCCAACCACTTTGGAAGGCTTACAAAAAATAAGAAGCAAATTTATCATCCCTATCTTAAATAATAGAAAATAGAACTCCAGGCATTGTCACAATCTCTTTAAGATATAATTTAGCATATTCTTCCAATGAATAAGTAGTTTTGACATGAATGAAATAGGTTGATTTAGTCAACCTATCAAAAAACTGATTCAATTTGCCTTCGCGTACAAGGAAAACCTGCAATGAAATCCCTATTCACATCTACCCATTTCCAAGTTGGGATAGATATATCTTGGGTTAACCCTCCCAGCATTTTATGTTTGTCCTTGACTTGATGTCAATTAGGACATTTGGACACAAATTCTACTATGTCCCTCTTCAAACCATTCCGCCAATAGATCTATTGTAGATCACGATACGCTTTGGTGGCACACGAATGAATGGAATATCAAGAACCATGAGCTTGTTCCAAAATTTGGATTTTTAAGTCATCAACACACGGTTCGTACAATCTACCTTGATACCTAAGCAGTCCATCCCCCCTTCTTGGGAAAATGACTCATAGACTTTCTAAGAACCGATTCCTTCAACTCAACTAATAGAGGATCTAGATGTTGCTTAGATTTCGTCTCAACAACTAAAGATGAATAAGAGTTATGATGAACCATGGGACCCCCTTTTGGAGAATATTCAAGTTCAACACCCAATCATGTCAATCTATGCACATCTGTTACCAACTCCTTCTTACTATCAAGAAACATTAGCCACACTACCCATAAACATTTGACTCAAGGAATCCACAACAATATTGATTTTTTAAAGGTGACAGAGGACACTCATATCATAATCTTTCAAAATATCTAGCCACTTTTTTTTGGAGGTTTCACTCCCTTTTTGTGAACACATATTTGAAGAGTCTTGTGATCGGTGAACACATCTAGATGCAGTCCATATAGATAATGTCTTCATATTTTAAAGCACACACTACGACCGCTAGTTCTAAATCATGAATTGGGTAGCTCTTCTCATGCATCTTCCGTTTCCTAGAAGCATATGCTATAACCTTACTGTGTTGCATGAGTACACAACCTAAACCTACTCGAGAAGTTTCACAATACACAACAAACCCCTCGGTACCCTCTGGTATGGTTAACACCTGAGTGGAACTATAAGACCCCAAAAATGACTTAGGTGAAATAGATCCTAACATGCTTGTATTGATGGAATAAGTTCCTAAATAGGTTTAATATGTGGTATAGAGGCAGTGTCTAAGATTTTTGGTGCATTGGAAGTCAAACGTCAAGGGACGAGTAAGACATTCGACGACTAAGTCACCTAGGTTCTTCATATGTGGGTTTATGTGTTTATGTGTGATAAATGATGTTTAAGGTCTTTAAATGATATATTATATCATATATAGGAATTGTTTCAAGTTTCATGGAGTTTTGAGATCAAACGTCCAAGAACGTCCATGACATTCTAAAGATGTGCCTTGAAATGACCTTGTGTGTGTAAGGATGTTTCGTCTAGTTTTACATGTTAATTTGGGATTAAAATCATATAAAAAGTTTCTAAACTTGTAAACGGTCATATTTAGGTTGGAAACGTCTGGGCAAACATCCCCAAGGACCAACCAAGGGTCATTGAGAAAGGACCCAAAGGTGATGCTAAGACTGCCCAAGACAAGCGAACCAACGGTAGGCAATAAATGCCTAGTGGATAAATCAACGCCCCGTTGGTGGTGGATCATATACTGGGAGTTATTCATGGGATAGGAGAGAACAAATACCATCCTCAGTCCCAGACCAAAAACAAACAGGACGCAACGTTTGTCAAGGGACGGGTCGTCGATGTCCCATCCGTCTGCAAGGAGTGCCCTACGTTCAACTTCACTGTTACGTGAGGGGTGAAAGTGTAATTTTAAACCACATCCAATTAGAATTTTTCGCGGTTCTTAAGGGGTATTTTGAGTATTTTAAACATGCATATAAGTGTTTAACACTTAGAAGATTTCATTCATCCAAAACAAAACCCAAATCTCTTATTATTCTCTCTAGGACTCCATTAAAGTCCAAAATCAAAGAAGGGATTGTTGTGACGAATTGAGTGGAGATTCTCATCAAGGTATGGATTTTGATACTTGAAACTCATTTCATCAAGGAGCCCCAATTCTCAAGATGTTTTATAAAGTTTTCAAGTTGAATTGTCCAATTTCATGATTCTACCATGGTATCTAGCATTAATGATTTCTAAACGTTGGATAATCATGTAATTTTTTTGTTGTATTGATGATTTTAACCTAAATTACCTAGAAACCTATGAATTGTATGAACCCTAAATTTGACTAAGTTTTGGGTAGCTTGATATTGATCTAATGTTGATCAATTCTTATGTAGTTTTATATGGGTTATTCATTGATGTAATAATTGTAGTAAATTGAAATCAAGGTTGTATTAGGTTGAAGAATTTACATTGAATTTACCTAGTCAAATGATTATTGTAATTTTATGTTGAATTGTTGGTTATGGCCTTGGGTAAGGGTGTTGTATTATCGAATTGAGTAAGTTGACTTTGGGTTGAAGTGTTGAGAATGATGTGGGGGTATGAGTCCTAATTTACTTACTTTTTTTTATTATTTATACTTCAATTATGTTTGGATTGGTATGGTCCACTTATAGTGGCGGTGTTATGTGTATTACTTGCAATTGACGTGGCCTTGTCGGTGTTACATTATGTTTTATGATGACAATGACATTGGCATCAACTACTTGATGTAATGTGGATATTTGTGTAGTATATTATGTGAATCTTGACATTATCAATCAACATGTGAAGTCTTATGTGTGTTCTTATATTGATGCTATTTAGGTGAGCATGTTAGAATATGACTTTGGCCTTATATGTATAGTCATAGGGTTGAGTCTTGGTTATTCCTACTTGACTATATGAGTCTATATTGGTAATGATGATTACGTATGATAGGATATACGATGAATTGATGATTTTAGGGTTGTTTCAATGTGCTTCTAGAATGATTTGTAGTATCAGTTAAAAGTAAAGTATGTGGTGTCTTGTCTTGGCTGACTTGTGTCCCTTTGTTCATGTATATACGATTATGAATATGTGATATCCTGAATTAGGATGTTAAAACTCTTAGTCTTGAATATAAGAATGACATATGTCCTTAAATAATGTTAAGAGAGTCTTTTATATGAAAACCTTGATTTACTGGTAAAGTTAAGAATGTTGAAGCTGTAAACCGTAATGGTATACTTCAAAGTAAATAAATGATGGACTTATGGTTAATTGGATGGAATGGAATAATATTAATCCTTAGTAAATCATCATGAGCTTCTTGTCGCCATTGTAAGGTAACCCTAGTTGACCTTTCTTTGATAGGGTAAATGTGATTGGGTTATGAACTTGTTATCGAACCCTTTTATGTGAACCTAATGTCGGACTTACTCTATGAGAAAGAAGGATAGCACCGAGTGAATATGGTAAGGGAAGTAGTTCTATTCAAAGAGTGAGACTATATTACAAAGGATGCCCTTCGTATTCCTTAACCACGTGCCTACATGAGATATGTCTAAGTTCTACCCTTGGAAAGTAAAACAACCTCATCGGACTAGGATAGAACTCCAGATTCCATGTATTGCTATCATGATCTATGTCGGTTATTACCTTTTCTAATCATATGGAATACCTATTAGCATTAGAGAAGTTTATGAGGTTTACGTAGTGGTATGAGATGCAATCTAGACATTGCACAGTAGTCTTTGAAGGGGATTTTAGGAGTTCGTAGGTCTTGTCCAAGAACATTATTTTACTATTCTTTATGTGATGTATTAGTCTTAATGAACTAATGACCTATCTTATAAAGTATGTAAATGAATGAGTACCTAATCTAAAGTGACTTAAGGATTCCTTAGCTAAAGTGTGAGGAGAGCATAACGGATGATCTCTTCATGCCTTATCTTTGGAAGTCTTGAGGATGACTCTAGTTTGGGAAGTTGGTTGATTTTGTGGACATGATCTAAGCCTTAGGTTTTTTTAAGGATTACTTAGGTAAATCTTGAAGCGGTCAATCATGGACGTTATCTTCTTGTTTTACTTAAGTAGGTCTTTTGATAGCCTTTGGATGGAGAATGTCATATTTGCAATATGTTGATACACTTAGGGAGAATGATTTTACCCTAGGTAGTCTATAGGATCTCTTAGTGTGTGTGTAGGAGATTCTATGGGGGGTCACTTCACAACTCACTCAAGTGATACTTAGAGTCAACTTTTGTAGAAAAATCTAACATTGATGCTTTGATATCATGTAATTGTGTTAGTGTCTTAATATAAGTGTTCTTGAGGGTCATTTAGGTATCCTTAGGGAGGTTGTATGGGCGGTCTCTCTTTGTGTTTCTCAAGTGGGTCTTAGGATAGCTTGTAGTGAGAAAATTACATGGTAGAAAGTATTAGGAAGAAAGATTAAGCAATTTAAGTAATAGTGAATTAAGTTATTGTACAGTTAATATACCTTAGTGTTAAGTGGGTCAAAACTTAATATTTGTTGTTTAAATGTTTTCCTATATGTTCCTAAGTTGTTAAATGTTTTTCTTATGATTATAATATGATTTTTAAATGAAAAGATGCATATTTCCAATAAATGTCTATTTTCATGAATTTTTTGCATAATGGCATACTTAGTACATGTGGTTGTACTAACTCCATGCTTTTATCTATCTCTATAGCTCTTGGTAGGTGAGGATCTCTTGGGAATTTAAGACTTGGACCATAGCATCGTTCAAGAGAAGTTCAAGTATGTTCTCATTTGACTTGAGGTCATATATGTATTTTATGTTTTCCATTTGATGAATTGTAATAGACTAAGTATTCTACATTAGCATTTTGTATGGGATGTGTCCCAAGTATTCTTGTGTCTTAAAATACTGAGATTGAGACTTAGTATTTCCTGTTGCTTCATTTGAAAGAGATTTTTAGAGACTATGTTATGTTTAGTGAAAAGTTTTAAATTATGCACTACCTTTCACTATTTTTATGCGATGAATGATATGTAAGCGCTTGTACAAGACTTCCGAGAGGTCAAATACGCCGGTTGCAATTCGATATTGCCCTAACTTCTAGGGTGTGGTTTTGGGATGTGACAAGCTTGGTTTCAGAGCATAGGTTGTGAAAGTAGTATTTGTAGTCAAAAAGTCTCTTCAAGTCACCTCTAGTAGAGTCTTTACCATCGGTGTGAGTCGCGACACATCTATGGGAAAGTTGCTATAAGACGATAGAGTTTCCCTTCTTTTGTAATCCTATGTTGTGCGGTAGAGTAAATGTTATGAGTATCCTTTTTAATGTATTTCCTTGTGTTTCGAGGAGATAAATACTAGAAATATGGCCGCTAAAAGGTTGGAAGAGGAGAGGACGAATAAGGAGATGCCTCCTTAAGTTGAGAAACTTGAGCAAGTTCCTTAAGATGGGCAAGGTGTCTAAGGTGCTCAAGTTCCTCCCCAAGGTGATCATATACCTAATGTGGAAGAAGGTAATGAGGTACCGATGGTTCATCAAGATTTGACTAATCAAGAGATTAGAGAGGCTTTGCTTGCTTTAGCTCGAGACATGACTTCTCAAGAGAATTTGAGTATGGTGCCTAGGGTAAATTTCGTAGAGGGCACAATGACATCTAGATTGATAGACTTTGTGAGGATGAATCCTCCTATCTTTCTTGTCTCTAAGGTGGGAGAGGATCCCTAAGAATTTCTTGATGGAGTTTATCAAATATTGAGTGTTATGGGAGTTACATCTAGAGACAAGACGGAGTTGGCTTTGTATAAATTGAGGGATGTTTCTCAAATATGGTACACTCAATGGAAGGAAAATAGGCTAGAGGAATCAGGTCCTATTGAGTGGGAGGAATTTAAAGAAGCTTTTCTTTGTAAGTACTTTCCCCGAGCGAGGAGAGAAGTTAAGGTGGAGGATTTTATCAATCTCAACCAAGGAAATATGAGTGATGAGGAGTATGCTTTGAAATTCTCAACATTGTCTAGGCATGCCCCTTCTCTTGTGTCTAATCCAAGAGATGAAATGAGTCATTTTGTGATGGGTGTAGCCGACTTAGTAATGGAAAAATGTCGTAACGCTATGCTACATGATGATATGACCCTAGCTAGACTCATGGTAATATGCACAATCGATTGAAGAGTATAAACTTAGGAGTATGGCTAGAAGCTTGAAAAGGAGTGGTGCTAGTAATCAAGAGAAACCTAGGTTTAAGAAGAGGTCTCAACTCAAGAAGAACCTCAAAGTGCTAATGTTAAATTGAAGAAAGGAGGTGGTTCTCAAAAGGTAAAACCTACTGGTGCCAAATATGGAAAGAAAAATTATGGTGAGTGTCCATTGGGTACCAAAAGTTCTTTTGGGCATGGTAAGGACGGACACAAGGTGAGAGATTGTCCTATTGATTGCTTTTAGAGGAAGAGAGGGTAAACAAGTTGCTCCTAGTGTTCTAAATGATGATGCTCTAACAAAGAGGCATTTATATACACTCCATTCTAGAGGGAAAAGCCGGATGAGAGTGATGATTATGTTGGTAAGTTCTCTTTTTCTTGTTTATATATGAGTTCCCTCTAAGTGGGGGGTGTGATTAGTTGATGGGGTAGAATGATATTGAAGATTGTTTCATGTGCATAGTGTTTAGGAGATTTTTTGAAATTGAATTTCATTAACTTCTTGCATTGTGTGTTTTATGAAGCCATGAATATGTAGTAAGATGTGTTTATATGATTTTACTTTGATTATGATCATGTTTATATCATGAATTTCCTAAAATTCGCATTTTTGAAAAATTTGGCAAAAATAATTGTAGCATTAAAACAGTTCACTGTTAAAATTTAGAAAAATTGACTAACTTATTCATTGGTCTAAAAGTGTTGTAAGGTGGTTAGAATTTATCTATATAAGTATAATATTTATTGTAAATTGATTTCATACTATTTGGAATGAAACATGTGAATTTTATAGCATAATGAGTTATAGAATTGTTTTCTAATTTTTTGTTGTGTTGCGAATATGTTGACTATGTGAAATTGATATTTTCTTATTAATTATGTTTTATATGGTATGTTCATTATCTGCTAGTTAGTTCTCTATTATTTTAAGTTTTCGGAGAGTGACAAGTGTTATTCGAGGACGAATGTTGTCCAAGTGGAGATATTGTAAGACCTCAAAAATGACCTAGGGTAAATAAAGACTAACATGTTGGTATAGAACGTATTAGTTACTAAATAGATTTAATATATGGTATAGAGGCAGTGTCTAAGAGTTTAGGTGCATTAGAAGTCAAACGTTAAGGGACGACCAAGACATTCGACGACTAAGTCACCTAGGTGCCTCATATGTTATTTTATGTGTTTGTGTGTGATTCATGAGGATTTATGGTCTTTAATTTAGTTATTATAGCATATATAGGCATTGTGTCAAGTTTCGTGGAGTTAAGAGGTCAAACATGCAAGAATGTCCATGACCTTCGAAAGATGTGCCTTGAAATGACCTTGTTTGCATGTTTCGTCGAATTATACTTGTTCATTTTAGAGGAAAGTCATGTAAGATGTGATAAAATTGTACACGGTAATGTTTGGCTTGGGAACTTACGGTAAAACACTCCCAAGGACCAACCAAGGGTCCTTGAGGAAGGACCCAAAAGGGATGCCAAGGCAGCCCACGACAACCCTACCAACGGTTGGGAACCTACACCTAGTGGGTCAGTCGATGACCCATTGGTGGTGGCTTGTGGACTTGGAGTTATTAGTGGGATAGCATAGGCCAATGACAAGACTTAGTCCAAGAGCACAGACAAAAAAGAAAGTCTGTTTGTCAAGGGACGGGCCGTCGGTGGCCCTTCCGTCTGTAAGGACTGCACTCCGTGTATATTCACTATTAAGTGAGGGGTGAATGTGTAATTTTACCCCAGATCCAAATATAATGTTTTACGGTTCTTAAGGGGTACTTTGGGTATTTTAAACATTTATATAAGTGTTTAACAATTAGAAGATTTAATTCTTCCAAAATAAAACCCCAAATCCATTAGAATTCTCTCTAGGTTTCCATTGAAGTCCAAAATCAAAGAAGGGCTTGATGTGACGAATTGAGTGGAAATTCTTAATAAAAGTGAAGAATTTTCTTCTTCAACGCATGGATTTGATCCTTGAAGCTTGTTTCATAAAGGATCCCCAATTCTGAAGATGTTTTCTAAAAATTTCAAGTTGAATTGTCAAGTTTCATGATTCTACCATTGGTTCTTAAATTAATTATTTATAAATGTTGGATAATTACTTAATTGATGTTTTATTGAATATTTTAACCTAAATTAACTATGAACCCATGAATTGAATGAACCCTAGATTTTGACTATGTTTTTGGTTCCATGATATAGATCTAATGTTGATGATTCTTATTTAGTTTTGTGTGGGCTATTCATTTATGTAATAATTGTAGTAAATTGACATGTAGGTTGTATTATATTTATTAATTTACATTGAATTGATCTATTTAATTTATTATTGTAGTTTTATGTTAAATTGTTGGTTATGGCCTTGGGTAAGGGTTTTAGATTATCGAATTGAGTAAGTTGACTTTGGATTGAAGTGTTGAGGATGACGTGGCATTAGGCTTCCCTAATTTCCTTATTTTTTTATTATTTATACCTTAATTATGTTATGATCTGTATGGTCCACTAATGGTGGCGGTGTTATGTATTTTACTTAAAATTTACGAGGCCTTGTCGGCGTTACATTATGTATTATGATGACCATGGCCTTGTCGGCAACTATTTGAAGTAATGTGGGTATTTGTGTAGTTTATTATGTTAATAATTAAATTATCTATCTACATGTGAAGTCATATGTGTGTTCTTCTATTAATGCTATTTAGGTGAGCATGTTAGACTATGACTTTGACCTTATGTATATATTCTTAGGGTTGAGTCTTGGTTATTCCTACTTTACTATATGAGTCTACATTGGTCACATTGATGATGTTATGATAGTATATATGATTAATTGAATATTTTAGGGTTATTTCTATGTGTTTCTAGAATGACTTGTATTATGAGTTAAAAGTGAAGTATGTGGTGTCTTGACTTGGTTGACTTGTGTCCCTTACTTGATGTATATATGATTATGAATATGTGATATATTGAATTAGGATGTTAAAACTCTTAGTCCTGAATAATTGAATGACATATGACCTTAAATAATGTTAAGAGAGTCTTTTATGTGAAAACCTTGCTTTTGTTGTAAGGATAAGAATGTTGAAGTCGTAGGCCGTAATGGTATCCTTCAAAGTAAAGGAATGATGGAATTAAGGTTAATTGGATGGGATGACATCATATTAATCCTTAGGAAAGTCATCATGAGATTTTTGTCGTCATATTGAGATAACCCTAGTGGACCTTTCTTTGGTAGGGTAAATGTGATTGGGTTATGAACTGTTATGTAATCCTTTTATGTGAACCTAATGTGTGACTTACTCTATGAGAAAGAAGGCTATAACTGAGTGAGTATGGTAAGGCAAGTAGTTCTAGTTAAAGAGTGAGACTAGATTACAAAGCATGCCCTTGATATTCCTTAACCATGTGCCTACATGGGATGTGTCTAAGCTCTACCCTTTGCAAATAGAACAACCTCATCGAAGTAGGATAGAACTCCGAAGTACATGTCTTTCTATCATGGTCTATGTAAGTTATTTCCTATTCTCATCATATGAAATACCTATTAGCATTAGAGAGGTTTAGGTGGTTTAGGTGGTGGTTTGAGACGCTATCTAGATATTTCACAATAGGCTTTGAAGGTGTTACTTGGAGTTCTCTGGTTTCATCCAAGACCATTATTTGAGTGTCCTTTATGTGATGTATGAGTCATAATGAAATAATGACCTATGTTATGAAGTATGTACATAAATTAGTACCTAATGACTTAAGGATTCCTTAGCTAAAATGTGAAGAGGGAATAAGAGATCATATCTTTTTGTCTTATCTTTGGAAGTATTGAGGATTACTCTAGTTAAGGAATTTGGTTGATTTTGTGGACATGATCTAAGATTTAGGTAGTCATAAGGATTAACTAGGTAAATCTGAAGGTCAATCATGGACGTTATCTTCTTAATTTACTTAAGTAGTTCTTTTGATAACCTTTGGAAGGGGAATATAATATTATCCATATGTTGATACACTTAGTGAGAATGATTTTATCCTAGGTAGTTTATAGGATCTCTTGAGTTTATGTATAAGGGAATGTATGTAGGATCGCTTCACAACTCACTCAAGTGACACTCAGAGTCACCTTCGGTAGTGTCGCACCCCATTTTCGCAGAAAACGGGTTTTCTGCGCGACCTAACGAGTTAAGGCGCGTTAGGGCACCTATCTAAACTAACTAAGTCTAACTAAGGTCAACGAGCCAGAGATTAGGGTAAGGGTTCAAATTACCTCGAGGGGAAGGTGTTAGGCATCCCTCGAGGTTCACAAGCGTGGGTCCCGGCCGTATCTCATGCAATCTATGTGGGGGTTACAAGTAGCAATCAAGGTCACTTCATTATTATTTATTAATATGTTTGCTAAGTGATAACAAGTATAAAACAATTAAGGCTATTTTATTAATTTAAACATGCGAGGCTAGATGACAGGAATAATAAACAATCAAGTTTATTTTTTTATTTATTTAACATACGAGGCTATGTTATTGAAAAAATTGGCAAATATTAAGCAATTAATATGTGCAAAAGTAAAGTTTGAAAATTGAGCAAGTTTTGAATATGTAATTTTTGTTTTTTAAAAAAATGTTTGTTTCTTTATAGGGATGATGCCACGATATTATTGATCGCGCTCCTCCACCGTAGAAACAATTTTGATCTGAGGTCGGTCTAAAAATAGTTTATGTTTTTGAAAAAAATGATTTAAAAGATTTAGTTTGCATGTAGGCACATAAATATTTACACATAAATGCACATAATTCTTTTGAAATTCATGGGTAGGTGGTACTTCCTGAACTAGACCTCGTAGTTCCTTTGACTTTCCCACTAACGATAGGTTAGGAGATAGTGCTTATAATTTATTTTCAAAATAAACAATGTCAAAATCAATCCAAAGTTTTAAAGGAAGATTGAATAATGACTTTTTAAGAAAATTATCTTACAAGGTTTTGATATGAAATATTTTTAAAGCCAAGTTAAATGCATGAAATGATTCTAATTTAGTATTATAAAAAAACATATTGCATCATGAATGAGGAAGACAAATAGAAATAATATTGACCATTTTATGGGGAAGGACACAAATATGCACAAACAAATTTTATTTTTACGGATATGTTAAAAGTTATTTTCAAGCCTATAGACATGAATTTCTAGGTGTTTAAAAGAAGGAGTAACACATATGCATGCTTTTGTGAATCTAAATGATATGAACAAATTAAACCTTAGACATGGTTTCTACATGACAAAATGATGCTAAAATTATAACATTGTTAAAACACCTTATTAGCCTACTAAATTATTATGATTTGCTTTTAACATTTAAAATTAACAGAATCTAGTTTATTTTATAGGCTTATTCACAAAGCATCAAACAATTGATTGGATTGTAATACCTACAAACAATATTTCTAGGTGATTAAAGACAAACCTATAGGCATGATTTCTAAAAAATTTAATGAACAAGTAAGCACATAAATCCCCTCCCCTAGACGACCACCCAAATAAATTTATATATATGATCTTTTAGAGTTACAATTATTACAACATTCGAATAAATAAAATAGGAAATATATATATATATATATATATATATATATATATATATACATTCAAATAAACAAATAAATCTTTCTTCAATTAATCTTCAACTTGAACTTCAAGTTTGAAACCTGTCAAAGTAATCAAATAACTACACAAGTAATCACACTTATTAGTCAAGGTGAGACAATATGCAATTATTTAATGACGAATTCTACATTAAAAAAAGCAGACAATAGCTTACACAAATATGTGAATGTGAAGATAGTATAAATGTTAAGAATACTAACCGGTTAAGCAAAACAAATTGATTCACCTTTTACTCGAACAAAGTAGCAAAATAGCGAAGAACACTTGAATATTTATCGGAATATTAATTTTTTGTTAAAGTAGCAAGAGAGCAATGAGAGAAGAGAGAGTGATGAGAGAAATATTTTTTTTTTGATTGAGAGTGAATGGGTGTGTGAGTAATGAAGGGAAGGGTCTTATTATATAGTAGAGGAGGGGGGAACAAATAAGGGAAATAAATATTTCAAGGAATCAATCATAATACAATTTTCCTTATTTTAAAGGATATGAAAATCAGAATATATGTTAATATATTTCATTAACAAATACAAACAATTAAGAATAAATTAGTATGGAGTAATATTTATTTTCCTTAAATAACAAAAGTTAAAGTCAGATTTAATTTATTTTACCAAAATATGAGCAACTAAATATGACAAGAAAATAATTTAAAGTTGTAAAACATTTACCTAATAATAAATTACCACGAATACATCTACACAAGTAAAGAACATAAAGTAAAAGAGATCAGTAACCATAGTAGCACACAAGTAAAGAACATAATTTTGAAATGGTAAATTTATATAATCAGATCAGAACATGTATAATTAAATAAAAGAAGGGCAAATACAAGTAAATATTTATGATCATAATTTCATAAGCATGTTTAACTAATTTTTTGAATACATTATATTTCAAATAATCATCCCAAATTATCATGAATAAGAGAGCACCAAACTTCATTGACGGATTTAAATCGACTTAGAAATGACTAAAAAAAATCTCTAATAAGCATAATAAAGGCACCTCCAAAGTATACAGGGGAAAATATATCAACGAGAGACATAATACATACAGTACCCACAAATTCTATAGAATTTGAAGATCAGACCTACTCAAAATCATCCGGTCTATCATATAGAATTATTTATTTGAAATATAAGATAGAATGAAATCTAATATCATCTTTTAACAACACATCACATGTGAAGGATTAAAGCGAAAGATAAAGAATACAACTATTTCACCAAATGAGCGAGGGAAGAGTGAGTAATAGGACAGAATTTTTATCAAAAGAAAATATCATAACAGTATTAGATAAAGTAATTTAAGTAAAAGAAACTAGAAAATAATATCTATGAATCATAACACGACATTTCGAGAACAAACAGCCATATTCACGAGGAATTGAATTCCGGAAAAGAGGATCGTACCTAGGCAAATCTGAGATTTGCTTCCCAATTTCTGATCAGAGCAGCAACTGTGGTGAGGTCTTGTTGGTCACTGTTCTTACTGGAGCTTGTTGCGGCTTTTCCTGCAAAATAGAAGGGAGAAAAGAAAAACAAAGAAGAAGAAAGAAACGAGAGGCGATGGGAGATGAAGCAGCGATGGCTGCCGGCTGTCATCGTCGGGCTGCTGTTGATCGCCTAGCGTGCACCTCACCGGCAATGCTGGTCGCTGCTGTCTCTCGCTGGCCTGCTGCTGCTATTTGCAGGCTGCCTGGCTGCTGTTGGTGGCCTGGGATTGCTATTGTACCTGCGAAAATAAAAGAAAGAAAGGGAGCGAAGGAGAGGAGCAGAGAGAGGTAGGCAGATGGGGAGGAGAGAGGAAGGGGGAGAGGGAGGAGGAGCCACGGGAGAGGGAGGAGAAGAGGGTGAGAGAAGAGACGGGGAGGGAGAAGAGTGGGGTGGCGGCTGGAGAGAGGGACGACGGCTGGGAAGAGAGGGTGGGGTGTCACCTCTGTTCGCCGGAAAATTGGAGAGGAGAGGGGGGGGGGCTGCGATGGCTGCTTGGAGAGGTGGGGAGGAAGAGAATGAAGTAAAATTTTAGGTTTTAGGGTCTTTTGGTGTTGAAGAAAGAGAATGGGAGATTTAATCACAACCGTCGGTTTAGATAGACATGAAGGGTTAGGATTCGATCTAGGATTTATTAATTAAATAGACGGATGAGATCAAAAGATGATTTCTTGAAATTAGATGAGTTAGATACGGAATGGCTAAAATTGCAATTAAAATTGGCTAGAATTGAAAGGAAGAGATGGCTATGATTGTAATAAAATTTTAATTGGAGTGGCTAGAATTGAAAGAAATTAGAATAAAATAGGCTAGAACTTAAATAATTTTAAGGAAAGTATAAAAATTATTTAAATTTTAAACATTTGAAATTCAATAATAATTCTAAAATATTTTTAAAATGTCTACGATAATTTTATAAAGTAGAACATACTAAAATATATAATTTTCAAGCAAAGTCGACTAAAAATTCTAAAAATTAAAAACCGTATTTAATCTAATAATATTCCTAAAAAGAGTCAAGGTCGGTAAAAATTGGTGTCAACAGGTAGAAGAATCTTACAGTGGTGTTTTTGATGTCTTGTTATTGTGTAGGTGCCTTATTATCAGTGTTCTTGAGGGTCATTTAGTTATGCTTAGAGAGGTTGTATGGTCGGTCTCTCTTAGTGTTGCTTAAGTGGGTCATAGGATAGATTTTAGTGAGAGACATAATACATACAATATCCACAAATTCTATAGAATTTGAAGATCAGACATGCTCAAAATCATCTGGTCTAACATATAGAATTATTTATTTGAAATATAAGATAAAATGAAATCTAATACAAGCTTTTAACAACACATCACATGTGAAGGATTAAAGCGAAAGATAAAGAATACAACTATTTCACCAAATGGGCAAGGGAAGAGTGACTAATAGGACAGAATTTTTATCAAAAGAAAATATCGTAACAGAATTAGATAAAGTAATTTAAGTAAAACAAACTAGAAAATCATATCTATGAATGATAACACGACATTTCGAGAACAAACAACCATATTCACGAGGAATTGAATTCCGGAAAAGAGGATCGTACCTTGGCGAATCTGAGATTTGCTTCCCAATTTTTGATCGGAGCAGCAACTGTGGCGAGGTCTTGTTGGTCACTATTTTTGCTGGAGCTTGTTGCGGCTTGTTCTGCAGAATAGAAGGGAGAAAAGGAAAAAAAGAAGAAGAAAGAAACGAGAGGCAGAGAGAGATGAAGCAGCGATGGCTGCCGGCTGTCATCGTCGGCCTGCTGTTGATCGCCTAGCACCTCGCCAGCAATGCTGGTCGCTGCTGTCTCTCGTTGTCCTGCTGCTTCTATTTGCAGGTTGCCTAGCAGCTGTTGGTGGCCTGGGATTGCTACTGTAGCTGCGAAAATAAAAGAAAGAGAGGGAGCGAAGGAGAGGAGCAGAGAGGGGTAGGCAAATGGGGAGGAGAGAGGAAGGGGGAGAGGGAGGAGGAGCCACGGGAGAGGGAGGAGAAGAGGGTGAGAGAAGATACGGGGAGGGAGAAGAGTGGGGTGGTGGCTGGAGAGAGGGACGACGGCTGGGAAGTGAGGGTGGGGCGTCGTCACCTCTGTTCGCCGGAAAATTGGAGAGGAGAGGGGGGGGGGGCTGCGACGGCTGCTTGGAGAGGTGGGGAGGAAGAGAATGAAGTAAAATTTTAGGTTTTAGGGTCTTTTGGTGTTGAAGAAAGAGAATGGGAGATTTAATCACAACCGTCTGTTTAGATAGAGATGAAGGGTTAGGATTCGATCTAGGATTTATTAATTAAATAGACGGATGAGATAAAAAGATGATTTCTTGAAATTAGATGAGTTAGATACGGAATGGCTAAAATTGCAATTAAAATTGGCTAGAAGTGAAAGGAAGAGATGGCTACGATTGTAATAAAATTTTAATTGGAGTGGCTAGAATTGAAAGAAATTAGAATAAAATAGGCTAGAACTTAAATAATTTTAAGAAAAGTGTAAAATTATTTAAATTTTAAACATTTGAAATTCATTAATAATTTTAAAATATTTTAAAAATGTCTACGATAATTTTATAAAGTAGAACATACTAAAATATATAATTTTCAAGCAAAGTCGACTAAAAATTCTAAAATTTAAAAAACGTATTTAATCTAATAGTATTCCTAAAGAGGGTCAAAGGTCGGTCAAAATTGGGTGTCAGCAGCTGCCCCTTGGTTGATTGAGAATGAAGAATGAATTGTCAGGCAACCAACGTTGACTTAGTAGCCGATTTTGTCCGACCGACTAGAGATGTCAGTTGGATCATTTGAAATGATATAGAGTTGAAAAAGGGTACGATCGAGACTTTGGTTTTAAGTCGCCTACATATCTCTGGTTATACGAGAATTAGGCCGTGTGTAGTTCTAGATTCAAGAGCAAATGAAACTCTTAAAAGTTGAAAGAGCGGTAAGGTATTCGTAAGGCAAGACCTCGGCTTGAATGGATAAGATTAGAGTAGCGAGAAGAGAGAGATTGAGAGGCTAAAACAGCATGAGAGAGAAGCGAGAAGAGCATGATAGAGTAAGGCAATCAACTTTTGGAGCGCGGTTCGGAGTATGAGTAGCAAAGAATTGATAGGGTCTTTGCTGGGATAGATGATAGCATGATAATTGTAATCAAGGGCGATCGATCATATTTGAAAATTCTAGATAAAATGTTAGCTTATAAATAGATAAAGTATGACCAATAATAATAAAATATGAGTTCTATTAAATAGACAAGAGGTGATAAAAAGCGTATCTGTTTGAGACGTACTGCAAGCCTTGATAGTCTGTAACTTCTTGAAGGATTGAACCCATCTCTGAAGAATAACGTCAAACTCTAATAGATTTGATACTATAAAAATATAATAAAATAGACAAAAATCTCCTGTTGTTAGGAGAGTCTAAACGTCATTTTAAGGCGGACGAGCCTAAGGGTCATTTTAAGGCGGACAGCCTAAATATCTTATAAAGCGGACGGATAAATGTCCTATGAGGCGGACAAGCCTAAATGACCCTTTAAGGTGGACGACCTAAATGTCCTATAAGATGGACAAACCTAAATGTCTTTTTAAGGCGGACGAGCCTAAAATGTCCTATTGTAAGGCGGACGAGCCTAGATGTCGCATTGTAAGGCGGACGAGCCTAGATGTCGCATTGTAAGGCGGACGAGCCTAGATGTCGCATTGTAAGGAGGACGAGCCTAGATGTCGCATTGTAAGGCGGACAAGCCTAGCTGAATAGATAGAAAGTCACATTGGCGAGTTGAATCCGAAGATATCTTCATGGTAGCCTGAATAATAGATATGTAGTAAAACGATAGTGCGAGTAGCCAAGAATTTGTCGGAGCCTTTGTTTTGTAAACAAGTGAACAGTCGTTCAAATGGCGACTTTGTCTGTAATCTGCATAACTGTAACTTGTAATAGAGTAATTAGAGCAGAAAAAGTGGTAAATGTAAACATGATGAAATTTCCCATATTGACCATGAATGTTTGCCTTAAGTCCATGCAAAATGACGTCTTAGGCTATGATGTCTAGGGTCATGATATGCAAGGTGTATCCTCAATTCATGAAAATATTGTCTGTAGGCCATGAAAATGATGCCTTTAGACTATGACACCTTCAGATTATAATAGACTGAAATTAAACCCTTAGGCCATAATATGATGTCTGCAGCCATGAGGATGATGCCTTTAGACTATGATACCTTAGGGACATGGTAAGCATAAAATAAGTCCTCAAGCTATGACATGAAGTCCGCACGCCATGAAAGATGACGCCTTTGGAGGATGACGCCTTTGGAATATAAATAATGAGTAAAGAGAGCGTATCTGTTTTTTACATCTGTTGATACTCTTTTGACTTGATTTGATTCGGGCGCATGTAAACTTCGAGCACGGTGCAATCTTGAGCTTATGCAAACTTGGGGCATAATACAGTCTCGGGCACAATGCGATGATGCATTTCTTCGGGCACATGCAATATCGAGCACATACAATGATGCATTTCTTCGGGAACATGCAATATCGAGCACAATGCAATGATGCACTTCTTCGGGCACAATGTAATATCGGGCACATGCAGTATCGAGCAAATGTAATGGTGTGTTTCTTCGGGCACATAAAATATCGAGCGCATGCAATAATGCAATTCTTCGGGCATAAGTCAATACTGGGCATATGCGACGATGTATTTCCTCGGGCACATGAAATATCGAGCACATGCAATGATGCATTTATTCGGGCACATAAAATATCGAGCGCATGCAATAACACAATTCTTCGAGCATAAGTCAATATTGGGCATATGCGATGATGTGTTTCCTCGGGCACATGAAATATCGAGCACATGCAATGATGCATTTCGGCATTCTCGGGCATAAAATAATGATGTAGTTACTTGAGCATAGTGTGATATCAGGCGTAGGTGAAAAATGATGCAATATCAGGCATAATGTATTTGTCAGCACAACAGTTGCTTGAGGGCATACAGTAGCTTGGGCGTCCGCCTTATTGGAAGGATCGAGTGTCACATGTCGGGCTCAAATGTGGTGATGTTGATTGTTGCGGTTTCCTTTGTATACATACCTGTATTTTCTACATTCAAAGAAAAAATAGTTAGTTTTAAAGGAGGGGAGGTTGATCTGTATCCATGATTTGGCGTAACGTGCTCCTTTGGCTTGCCATCCATACCTCTTCGAGCGTCTATTTTTTATAAAAGGGGGAAAGGAAAGAAAAATAATAATAATAATAATAATAATAATAATAATAATAATAATAAATAAAATAAATAAATATAAAAAAACTTTGGATTTTGAAATTATCATTTAATAAAAGTTGATGTCAAATCTTTGACCAAGGAATAGGTTGAGACTTTACAACGTCTGACTCAAAAGTGGAGCTATCATTTAATCTTCGTTGTAAGCTAATTGCTTGTTGAGAAGAAACTTTTGGTGAAATTTTGAGTTTACTCAAAATTTCTGCCCCAGTATGAAGATGTGCCAGGAGAAATCTTGATGGAATTTTTGAGATCCTCTCAAAAATTCTGCCCCAGTTATCCATAGAAAAGGGGAAAATGAAAGTTTTATTTATAATAAGACCGAACCCCATAAGAGCACCTACGTATGGCCTCTTAAACGGGAATTAGGTCTGACGTAGTTCCAAATTAAAAAAGAGCATGAATCAATCTCTAGATGTAATACATTTTCACGGAATCCGAATTGATAGGTTTTAGCCAAACTTCCCCATCCATTTCTGCAAGTATGAGGGCTCCGCCTGTCAGTACTCGAGAGACTTTGTACGAACCTTGCCAATTTGGTGAAAATTTACCCTTTGCCTTGTCTTGGTTTGGAAAAATCCGCTTTAAAACAAGTGGCCCAGGTGAGAAATGTCTGGGTTTAACCTACTTGTTGAAAGCTCTGGCCATTCTATTCTGAGAGAGCTGACCATGACAAATGGCTTTAATTCTTCTTTCATCTATTAATGCCAAATTCTCTGCCCGACCTTGTATCAAATCAGCATGACTCAACTTTTCTTCTTGGATGATCCTTTGGGAAGGTATCTCAACTTCGGCGGGTATCACAGCTTCAGTGTTGTATACTAAGAAGTAAGGTGTGGCCCCTGTGGAAGTTCTGATTGTGGTACGATACCCCAGAAATGCGAAAGGTAGCTTTTCCTGCCAGTGTTTGTGAATATCGATCATCTTGCGCAATATCCTTTTGATGTTTTTGTTTGCCGCCTCGACAGACCCATTCATCTGTGGCCTGTATGCTGTAGAGTTTCGATGACTGATCTTGAACTTCTCACATTAATCTCATCAGGTCACTCTTTAGGTTGGTGCCATTGTCGGTAATGATTGACTCAGGAACTCCAAACCTACAAATAATGTTGTTTTTGACAAAGTCATCCACAACTTTCTTTGTCATTGATTTATGGGAGGTGGCCTTAACACACTTGGTGAAATAGTCAATTGCGACAAGAATGAATCTGTGCCCGTTTGATGCTGTTGGCTCGATTGGACCAATGACATCCATGCCCTATGCTGCGAACGGCCAAGGTGAACTAGTGACATGGAGTTCGTTGGGAGGTACTCGAATCATATCTGCGTGAGTTTGACATTGATGACATTTCTGGACGTAGCGAATGCAGTCTGTCTCCATAGTTAGCCAATAATATCCTGATCTCAGAATCTTCTTTGCTAATGTAAAACTGTTCATGTGAGGGCCAGAGGTGCCTGCATGTATCTCTTCGACCAGCCTATGAGCCTCTCTTGCTTCGACGCATCTTAGCAGTCCCAAATCGGGAGTTCTCCTATAGAGGATTTCCCCACTTAAGAAGAATTGGGTTGCTAACCTTCGAATTGTACGCTTTTGTACACTTGTTGCATCTTCTGTGTATTCACCACTCTTCAAATATCTCTAATGTCATCATACCAGGGGTTTCCATAAGGCACTTCCTCAACATGGAAACAATAAGCTGGTTGTTCATGTATATGAATGTGAATAGGATCGATGTAATTGTGATCAGGGTGTCGAATCATAGAAGACAGAGTGGCTAAGGCGTCTTCAAATTTTTTTTGGACCCTTGGTACATGTCTAAATTCTGTTTTGACAAACCTTTTACATAGCCTGTGCACGCACTCCAAATATGGTAACAACTTTTGATTTTTTTTGTTGCCCAATCACCTCGAACTTGATGGATCAATAGGTCCGAATCCCCTATTATTAGCATTTCATAGACATCCAAGTCGATCGCCCGTCAAAGACCTAGTATGTAGGCTTCGTATTCAGCCATTTTATTTGAGCAAAGGAATCTGAGTTTCGCTGATACTGGATAATGTTGCCCGGTGGGTTAGATAAAAACAGCCCCGATGCCGCATCCATTCAGATTTTTAGCTCCATCAAAGAACATTCTCCATCAATCATATTTTTCAAAAATGTCCTCTCCCACAAAAGCCACCTCTTCATTTGGGAAGTAGGTCTTCAGTGGTCTGTAATCATCGTCCACGGGATTCTCTGCCATGTGGTCTGCTAATGCCTGTGCTTTCACTGCTTTTTGCATACCATACACTATATCAAACTCGCTCAACAATATCTGCCATTTTGCCAGTTTACCTGTGGGCATGGGCTTTTGAAAGATATACTTCAAAGGATCCATCCTTGAAATCAGATAAGTAGTATGCGATGAGAGTTAATGTCGTAACTTTTGGGCAACCCATGTTAGAGCACAACAGGTACGCTCTAATAGAGAGTATCGGGCTTCGCACGATGTGACTTCTTGCTCATATAATATATTGCTTGCTCCTTCCTCCCTGTTTCATCGTGTTGTCCCAAGATGCAACTGAAAGCATTATCCAATACTGAAATATACAAAAGTAATAGTCTACCTGACTCTGGTGGCACCAATACAAGAGGATTGGATAGATAGTCTTTGATCTTGTCAAATGCCTGTTGAGATTCACTTGTCCATTTCACTGCAGCATCCTTTTTTAACAGCTTGAAGATAGGTTCACAGATGACAGTAGACTGAGCAATGAAACGACTAATGTAGATAAGTCGCCCTAAGAAACTCATTACCTCCTTCATGCTCTTTGGTGGGGGAAGATCACGAATGGCTTTGATCTTCGACGGGTCCAATTCTATACCTCAACGACTGACAATGAAACCTAAAAGCTTTCCAGCAGGCACACCAAAGACACATTTTGCCGGATTCAGTTTCAGATTGTACTTGCGTAGCCTGGCAAAGAATTTCCGTAAATCTACCAAATGATTTAAAATTTCCTTTGATTTGATGATGACATCATCCACATAAACTTCAATTTCCTTATGGATCATGACATGAAACAAAGTAGTCATCGCTCTCATGTACGTAGCCCCAGCGTTCTTTAATCCAAAAGGCATCACCTTGTAGTTATAGACGCCCCACGGCATGATGAAGGCGGTTTTCTCAGCGTCGTCTTTGTGCATCTCAATTTGATGATAGCCGGCAAAGCAATCCACAAATGAGTGATTTTCGTGCTTAGCACAACTGTCAATCAGTATGTGTATGTTTGGTAATGGAAAGTTATCTTTAGGGCTAGCTTTATTGAGATCTTGGTAATCCACGCAAACTCTGACCTTGCCGTCGTTCTTGGGCACTGGAACGACATTTGCAAGACAAGTTGGGTATTCTGTCACATAAAGTATCCCAGCATCTAATTGCTTTGATACTTCTTCTTTGATTTTCAAACTCATCTCAGGCTTGTATTTTCTCAACTTCTGTTTTACCGGAGGACATGCTGGATCAGTGGGCAGTCGATGGGCTACGATTGAAGTACTTAGCCCTGTCATGTCTGCATAGGACCATGCGAAAATATCCTTATTCTCTATGAGAAACTCGGTGTACTCTTTCTTGTCTTCTTTTGTCACGTGGATGCTTACCCGGGTTTCTTGTATCACCTCTGCATTTCCCAAATTCACCACTTCTGTCTCTACCAAATTAGGATTGGGTTTTTCCTCGAACTCCTCAACCCTTTTGATTAACTCCTCGGGAACCTCATTGTCTTCGACTTCTTCTAAGTCATTAATGTTAAGTTGAGCAGTCTCATTGTATGCCATAGTCTCAGATTCGACATTTTTATAATGAATTTTGCTGGTGAGAAAAAAAATAGCAAAAAATTAAATGTAAGACAAAAAATGGGGAAAAGAACTTTATTGATAAAGATTTGAAAATTTCATAAGTCCTCATTCGAAAGCAATACAGGGGATGAGAATTAAAATGTTTATTAAAAACTCTTTTATTTGAATTAAAACTTGATAGAAAAACATCTTCCAAGGCTACCCCGATGCTCGACGAGGTCTGGATGGAGTCGAGGTCCAGTTGCTGACGCTGATCTTTGCTTCCTTGCTTCCACTAGGTCCCCCTTTCTCCTCCTCGTTGATCACTACGTTGCAAACTTTCCCCTCTTCTTTGGTTAGCGGTAACCCCTTCAAGTCGTCTGAGATCTCATCAATACTGCCTCTCATGAAACCTGCTGATCGAAATGATTGATAGATTGGCGGTATGGGTTTCTTCAATGGATAGTAGTACCCATCTCTAGGTGGTCGCCAATCGAGCCATTCTTTGGTGGTGTACTTATACCCTAAACCAAAAGTGGTGGAATGTCTAACAGGCTGTATAGGTTCGACTATCTCTTGTAATTCAGCCCCCAAACCTTTCCCAAGCTCAAAACCGAACCAGGCCATCATATCTATGATTTTTTCGCTGAACCAAGGTTGCAACTCAATATTACCAACAAGCTCCACTGTATGGTACATTTCGCCATCCATGTTCTCTCTTCATTCAATCGTGTATACAGGATGCCCTTTTTCTCCATGGACTACAACCTCTTCGTAATCCCATTCAAACATCAGGCATTGGTGAAGAGTGGATGGAACTGCTCCAGCCATATGAATCCATGGACGACCCAACAATAAGTTGTACGATGAAGGGATGTCCAAAATTTGGAGAGCTATGGGGAAAGTGACGGGACCAATGAGCATGTCCAAAGTTATTTCCCCAATAGTGCCACTCTGAGAGCCGTCAAATGCCCTCACATTCATCTTCCATGTCTGAATTTTTGCACTATCCACACCCAGCCTTGTCAGTGTGCTCAGAGGGCAAATGTTTAAACCTGAACCTGCATCAACTAATGCTTTGTTTATCACCTTATCCTGATACTGAACCGAAATGTTCAAAGCTTTATTGTGAGTTGTTCCTTCGATTGACAGCTCATCTTTGTGAAAAGATATTTTGTAAACCTCAAAGACCTACCCCACCATTTGGGATACCTCTCCATGAGTGATGTTAGATGGGACACAAGCTTCACCAAGGATCTTCAGAAGGGCATCTCGATGAGTTTCGGAAGATTGCAGTAACTCCAGAATTGATATTTGGGAAGGGGTTTTACTCAGCTGCTCAATGACAGAGTATTATTTAGCTTTGACCTTTTTCCAAATACTTTGATCCTCAAGCTCTACGACTGGTGCTTTGGATTTGCTAGAGCTTCCCTGAACCAAATTTTCAGAAGTGTAAATTCATCCAGATCTGGTGACCCGTGTTGCAACATCTGTCTCTTCCACATTTGTTTCTGTTTTGTTGTAATCCCAAGGTACAACATGTATGTCACATTGTATTGGGGAGGATGCCTTATAGACAGCAAACGGTGGTCTGGGTGCAGCAACTTCTACTTCAAATGGGGCGAGTCCATGCACTATTAGTGGTGCTTGGGCAGTGGTAGACATGGCTTCTTCTTTTTCGACAGCCCAGATAGATTCTTCCCAATCCCAGACATCACCAGCTTCCACCATGTTGAATTGATGGTTAGGGAGAGGATTATTTGCAACATTCGGTGTAGGATCCTTCAGTTGGATGGTTTTTGTATCAATCAACATTTGAACCTTATCCTTAAGGGCTCTGCAAACTTCGGTGGTGTGGCCCTTCATCCCAGAATGGTAGGCGCAGACCTTGTTAGGGTCGTACCATTTCGCGCGTACATCCACAGGTAATGCAAGAATTTGAGAGACGTACCCTGCCTGTTTCAGTCTCTCATAAAGTTGTGCTATGGGTTCAGCCAAAAGGGTATAGGTTTTTGTAGGTCTTCTTTCATAGGAAGGCCTGTTTCAGTAATTTGGTGTTTGAGTGGGTGGTGGAGTTTGGAAGTGTGTTGTTTGAACATTATAGATCGGATTTGAGGCATGCAAATATTGAGGAGGAGCGTTTTGGTAATATATTGGCATGGGTTGGGGAGATATAGGGGGTGGAGCTGAGGGATGTTGAGGGTATGGGGTGTGAGGGTATGGGGATGGCGGTGGGTTTATTGTCTTGTGCCTCAAAGGGGTCCTAGTTCCATGAGCCATCATTACAGAACCTGCTTTCTTTCGACTCTCTATCATTCCACCAGACTGCAGAGCCTTGTTGGTTGCTTGTAAAGCCTCCAAGTTGATGATAGTCCCATTCTTTATGCCTTCTTCAATTCTTTTGCCTAGTTTGATGATTTCATCGAAACTCTTTTCAGCCACCAGCATCATTCGGTCATAGTATTGTGGTTCTTGGGCACGGATGAAATAGTCTTTCATTTGAGATTCTTCCATAGGGGGTTTGGCCCTAGCCGCCTCAGACCTCCATCTTATGGCATATTCTCTGAAGGATTCACTTGGTTTCTTCTTCAGATTTTGAATGTAAAACCAATCAGGTGCGTTTTTAATATTAAAACCAAACCTATTCATGAAGTCCGTTGCCATATCAACCCATTTTATCCATTTCCGCGAGTCTTGCTCAATGTACCATGATAGGGCCTCTCCAGTAAGACTTCTCATAAACAACTTCATGAGTATCCTCTCATCTCTCCCCACCCCTACAAGTTTGTCACAATACATTATTAGGATGTCTTTCTGATGGGACTCTGACTTTTTGGGAACAACAATCCCGAGCCTATCTTCTCTCTTTTTCATCGCCAAAACCAGGAAGACCTCTTTCGCTCAAATCTCTATGCTCTGCATCTTCTAAAAGCCATAAATAATATTCAGGTGTGCAGAAGGGTCGGTGCTTTTGAACATCGATAGTTATCACATTCTTCCATCTTCGCAGTATGGTGTTCACTTGCGGTAATTCTTACCCAAAGTCATATCCATAGTGGCTCATGTGGGATCGCAGGGGTATCATTTGGATCTTTCCGAATTGTCGAAGGACTCGAAGTGGTGCGTATGGTTGCACACCATTCAAACCAATAAGCTCAATGAAGTAAAGTTCATTTCCTCTTATGATGGCACGTCGTGGCTTCAACCAATAATACTTCCATTGGATTTCAACGGGTGAGTGCTCCTTTAGGTATGTGAACCATTCCTCTGTTCCCACAGGGGAGATAAAATGTTTCATCCTTAGGGGATGGTTGATAATTTTGTTCCCCATAGTCCCTCTAGCAATATCTACTTTATTAGCTCTTTGGTAGAAATGTTCGACGGCCCAAAGTTGCAGCAGAAAGTTGCACCCCTCAAAGTATCTTTTGCCTTTGGTGCATGCAGTCAAAGCTCTTAGAACTTCTGCAAGTATCATGGGGACCAAGGTTTTCCCACCTCGAGCCAACTTACGAACCACATAACATAAGCCGGTGTGGATCTTTCCTCCTTCTCTAGGAAAAACCAATGAGCCTAATAGGGCGACAGGAAATGCATTAAGACGATACCTTTCCCATTTTGCAGAAGAGCAAGCAAAATCTCTATGAAAGTTTTGATGACCTTCCGCATCCCCAAAGCGTGAATATAAGAACTCTAAAGAAATCCAACCTTCTTTCAGACAAAGTAGTTTTGGATTATGACACATGCCCATTTGCTTCAGAAAAGATCTTGGACATGGCATGTGTGGAACAATCATTTCCAACTCTTTGTATGCGAGAACCATGAATAGTCCAACTTCTTCGATTGTTAGGGTTAACTCGAAATCCTTGAATTTGAAGACTAACCTCTCACTGTCCCAGAATTTCACCAATGCCTTGATTAAGTGACGATCTGACTCTACGGATATCAAAGCTGTGAGGCTGCCTAACAGTTCATTTGCTTCTAACTCTCGATTTTTTGAATATCTTTCCACCAAGTCTTCAAGATGGGATTGACTTTGACCACCATTTGCATGTTGGGAAAGTGAGGGTGAGCCATGACTCTGCAAACAAAGTAACAAACCACTTCTAAACTCCATTTTGACAATGTTGGCTTGATTTAATTATTATGATCACGTTGACACATAAATATGCAATTTTTCTAAGGGTGTTGGGGCCCTTTAGACGATAGGGTGGCTACTAATTAAGTGGATTGACACCAACGGTCAAATCACGTAGGGCTTATGCAGCATGTATGACTTAACCAGGACTTCTAAGAGTGGCTTGACACGGACTTGAAAGGGATTCTATGCGAGAGGCTCGTGGCTTCGCGGTAGTAAAACTATCCACTACGTCCACGCATATGCCGACTCTCTATAATGGGTATTTGAATAAGATTGGAGTAGTTTGTGAGAGGTGCAAAGGCACAACATCACGAGAACAAAATAAAAAAAAAGGAAGAGGGTCCCAATTGGGGGAAGTATGAGCGGGATGCCAGTTATCAAAGCAATAACATTTAGCAATTAAATTGGAAAGAGTAATATATAGACAATTTATAAACAAACATAAATAAGCATGGATAAAGGAATTTAAACATATTAAGATATTAAAATTACGCAAATAAGGAAAGAAGATACGAGACTAAATATGTAAGCAAATAAGGGAAAAGGGAAGAGGTGAAACATGATAATAAACAATTAAGGAAAAGGGAAAGGGTGGAACATGGAGAGAAGACAATAAATAAGGAAACAAAATAAGCTAAACATGGTAAGCACCTAACAAATAGTAAACCCCATATAAATAAGCAGTTAACACGTAATGGTAAGAACCTAATATCCCCAGCGGAGTCTCCATTCTGTCGTGCCCCATTTTCGCAGAAAATGGGTTTTGTGCGCGACCTAACAACTCTTTTGGGATTTCGAGTTTGGAGTCGCCACCTAAAGAGTTAAGGCGCGTTAGGGCACCTATCTAAACTAACTAAGTCTAACTAAGGTCAACGAGCCAGAGATTAGGGTAAGGGTTCAAATTACCTCGAGGGGAAGGTGTTAGGCATCCCTCGAGGTCCACAAGCGTGGGTCTCGGCCGTATCTCATGCAATCTATGTGGGGATTACAAGTAGCAATCAAGGTCACTTCATTATTATTCATTAATATGCTTGCTAAGTGATAACAAGTATAAAACAATTAAGGCTATTTTATTAATTTAAATATGCGAGGCTAGATGACAGCAATAATAAACAATCAAGTTTATTTATTTATTTACTTAACATACGAGGCTATGTTATAGACAAAATTTGCAAATATTAAGCAATTAATATGTGCAAAAGTAAAGTTTGAAAATTGAGCAAGTTTTGAATATGTAATTTTTATTTTTTAAAAAATGTTTGTTTCTTTATAGGGATTGATGCCACGATATTGTTGATCGCGCTCCTCCACCGTAGAAAACAATTTTGATCTGAGGTCGGTCTAAAAATAGTTTATGTTTTTGAAAAAAATGATTTAAAAGATTTAGTTTACATGTAGGCACATAAATATTTACACATAAATGCACATAGTTCTTTTGAAATTCATGGGTAGGTGGTACTTCAGAGGATGCGCCGGGTTTAAAAATTTGAACTAGACCTCGTAGTTCCTTTGACTTTCCCACTAACGATAGGTTAGGAGATAGTGCTTATAATTTTTTTTCAAAATAAACAATGTCAAAATCAATCCAAAGTTTTAAAGGAAGATTGAATAATGACTTTTTAAGAAAATTATCTTACAAGGTTTTGATATGAAATATTTTTAAAGCCAAGTTAAATGCATGAAATGATTCTAATTTAGTATTATAAAAAAACATATTGCATCATGAATGAGGAAGACAAATAGAAATAATATTGACCATTTTATGGGGAAGGACACAAATATGCACAAACAAATTTTATTTTTACGGATATGTTAAAAGTTATTTTCAAGCCTATAGACATGAATTTCTAGGTGTTTAAAAGAAGGAGTAACACATATGCATGCTTTTGTGAATCTAAATGATATGAACAAATTAAACCTTAGACATGGTTTCTACATGACAAAATGATGCTAAAATTATAACATTGTTAAAACACCTTATTAGCCTACTAAATTATTATGATTTGCTTTTAACATTTAAAATTAACAGAATCTAGTTTATTTTATAGGCTTATTCACAAAGCATCAAACAATTGATTGGATTCTAATACCTACAAACAATATTTCTAGGTGATTAAAGACAAACCTATAGGCATGATTTCTAAAAAATTTAATGAACAAGTAAGCACATAAATCCCCCTCCCCTAGACGACCACCCAAATAAATTTATATATATGATCTTTTAGAGTTACAATTATTACAACATTCGAATAAATAAAATAGGAAATATATATATATACATTCAAATAAACAAATAAATCTTTCTTCAATTAATCTTCAACTTGAACTTCAAGTTTGAAACCTGTCAAAGTAATCAAATAACTACACAAGTAATCACACTTATTAGTCAAGGTGAGACACTATGCAATTATTTAATGACGAATTCTACATTAAAAAAAACAAACAATAGCTTACACAAATATGTGAATGTGAAGATAGTATAAATGTTAAGAATACTAACCGGTTAAGAAAAACAAATTGATTCACCTTTTACTCGAACAAAGTAGCAAAATAGCGAAGAACACTTGAATATTTATCGGAATATTAATTTTTTGTTAAAGTAGCAAGAGAGCAATGAGAGAAGAGAGAGTGATGAGAGAAATATTATTTTTTTGATTGAGAGTGAATGGGTGTGTGAGTAATGAAGGGAAGGGTCTTATTATATAGTAGAGGAGGGGGGAACAAATAAGGGAAATAAATATTTCAAGGAATCAATCATAATACAATTTTCCTTATTTTAAAGGATATGAAAATCAGAATATATGTTAATATATTTCATTAACAAATACAAACAATTAAGAATAAATTAGTATGGAGTAATATTTATTTTCCTTAAATAACAAAAGTTAAAGTCAGATTTAATTTATTTTACCAAAATATGAGCAACTAAATATGACAAGAAAATATTTAAAGTTGTAAAACATATACCTAATAATAAATTACCACGAATACATCTACACAAGTAAAGAACATAAAGTAAAAGAGATCAGTAACCATAGTAGCACACAAGTAAAGAACATAATTTTGAAATGGTAAATTTATATAATCAGATCAGAACATGTATAATTAAATAAAAGAAGGGCAAATACAAGTAAATATTTATGATCATAATTTCATAAGCATGTTTAGCTAATTTTTTGAATACGTTATATTTCAAATAATCATCCCAAATTATCATGAATAAGAGAGTACCAAACTTCATTGACGGATTTAAATCGACTTAGAAATGACTAAAAAAAATCTCTAATAAGCATAATAAAGGCACCTCCAAAGTATACAGGGGAAAATATATCAACGAGAGACATAATACATACAATACCCACAAATTCTATAGAATTTGAAGATCAGACATACTCAAAATCATCCGGTCTATCATATAGAATTATTTATTTGAAATATAAGATAGAATGAAATCTAATATGATCTTTTAACAACACATCACATGTGAAGGATTAAAGCGAAAGATAAAGAATACAACTATTTCACCAAATGAGCGAGGGAAGAGTGAGTAATAGGACAGAATTTTTATCAAAAGAAAATATCATAACAGTATTAGATAAAGTAATTTAAGTAAAAGAAACTAGAAAATAATATCTATGAATCATAACACGACATTTCGAGAACAAACAGCCATATTCACGAGGAATTGAATTCCGGAAAAGAGGATCGTACCTAGGCAAATCTGAGATTTGCTTCCCAATTTCTGATCAGAGCAGCAACTGTGGTGAGGTCTTGTTGGTCACTGTTTTTGCTGGAGCTTGTTGCGGCTTTTCCTGCAAAATAGAAGGGAGAAAAGAAAAAAAAAGAAGAAGAAAGAAACGAGAGGCGATGGGAGATGAAGCAGCGATGGCTGCCGGCTGTCATCGTCGGGCTGCTGTTGATCGCCTAGCGTGCACCTCACCGACAATGCTGGTCGCTGCTGTCTCTCACTGGCCTGCTGCTGCTATTTGAAGGCTGCCTGGCTGCTGTTGGTGGCCTGGGATTGCTATTGTACCTGCGAAAATAAAAGAAAGAAAGGGAGCGAAGGAGAGGAGCAGAGAGAGGTAGGCAGATAGGGAGGAGAGAGGAAGGGGGAGAGGGAGGAGGAGCCACGGGAGAGGGAGGAGAAGAGGGTGAGAGAAGAGACGGGGAGGGAGAAGAGTGGGGTGGCGGCTGGAGAGAGGGACGACGGCTGGGAAGAGAGGGTGGGGTGTCACCTCTGTTCGTCGGAAAATTGGAGAGGAGAGGGGGGGGGGCTGCGACAGCTGCTTGGAGAGGTGGGGAGGAAGAGAATGAAGTAAAATTTTAGGTTTTAGGGTCTTTTGGTGTTAAAGAAAGAGAATGGGAGATTTAATCACAACCGTCGGTTTAGATAGACATGAAGGGTTAGGATTCGATCTAGGATTTATTAATTAAATAGACGGATGAGATCAAAAGATGATTTCTTGAAATTAGATGAGTTAGATATGGAATGGCTAAAATTGCAATTAAAATTGGCTAGAATTGAAAGGAAGAGATGGCTATGATTGTAATAAAATTTTAATTGGAGTGGCTAGAATTGAAAGAAATTAGAATAAAATAGGCTAGAACTTAAATAATTTTAAGGAAAGTATAAAAATTATTTAAATTTTAAACATTTGAAATTCAATAATAATTTTAAAATATTTTTAAAATGTCTACGATAATTTTATAAAGTAGAACATACTAAAATATATAATTTTCAAGCAAAGTCGACTAAAAATTCTAAAAATTAAAAAGCGTATTTAATCTAATAATATTCCTAAAAAGGGTCAAGGTCGGTCAAAATTGGGTGTCAACATGTAGAAGAATCTTACAGTGGTGTTTTTGATGTCTTGTTATTGTGTAGGTGCCTTATTATCAGTGTTCTTGAGGGTCATTTAGGTATGCTTAGAGAGGTTGTATGGTCGGTCTCTCTTAGTGTTGCTTAAGTGGGTCATAGGATAGCTTTTAGTGAGAAGACTATATGGTAGAAAGTATTAGGAAGAAACAATATGCAATTCACTCTAACAGTGAATTAAGCCACTATACAATGAATATACCTCAGTGTTAAGTGGGTCAAAAATAAAAATTATGATTTGTTGTTTAAATGTTTTCCTATATGTTCCTAAGTTGTTAAAGGTTGCTCTTATGATTATAATATGATTTCCAAAATAAAAGATGGATAATTAAAATAAATATCCATTTTCATGATTTTTATGCATTACTCCATACTTAGTACATGTGGTTGTACTAACTTCATGCTTTTATCTATCTCTATAGTTCTTGGTAGGTAAGGAGCTTTTGGGAAGTGAATACGTTGACCATTGCATCGCTTCAGAGAAGTTTAAGTATGTTCTCTTTTGACTCTAGGGCATATATATCTTTTATGTTTTCCATTTCAAGTATTTTAATAGATTAACTATTTCTATATTCGTATTTTGTATAGGCCGTGTCCCAGGTATTCTTGTGTCTTAACATGATGAGATTGAGACTTAGTATTTCCTATTACTTTATATGAAAGAGATTTTTAAAGAATGTGTCATGTTTTGTGAATGTTTTTAAATTTTGCACTACTTGTAACTATGTTTATTCGATGAATGATATGTAAGGGCTTGTACAAGGCCTCCGAGAGGTCAAGTACACCGGTTGCAAACCGAGATTGCCCTAACATGCTTCTTTCTTTTAAAAGATTACTTTATTTTTTGTTAGGTAATAATAGAAATGTGATAGATGCAAATATGTCAATAAATCTCCTATAATATCTACTAAACCCAAGAAATTTTTATATCAGTGGGGTTAGAGGTCTAGGCGAATTTTAACCGTATCCGTCTTCGTCGAGTCAACCTTTATACCCACAGTAGACATAATGTGACCAATATCGCAACCAATCTTCGCCAAAATTCACACTTGCTATACTAGGAAAAAAATTGATGTTTGTTGACGACTTGCGAAACTATCCTCAAATGATTCATGTGTTCATCCTCATTCTTGGAGTATATCAAGATATTATAGATAAATAAAATTACAAATGAATCGAGATAATTGTGAAATACCATATTCATAAAGTCATTGGGGCATTAGTTAAACCAAAAGACATGACTAGAAATTCATAGTGACCAAACCTTGTGCGGAATGTCGTTTTTAGAATTTTCACATCTCTCACTCAAAGTTGATGATAACCCGACCTCAAGTCACTTTTTTAAAAGTAACTCACACCTTGGAGTATTTAAAACAAATAAACCATTCTAGGGCATGTATACCTGTTCTTTATAGTGAACTTGTTCAATTGGTGGTAGTTAATAGACATCCTAAGAGAACCATCTTTATTTTTCACATATAGCAGAGGAGTTCCCCATTGAGATATGCTTGATTGTATAAAAACCTTATCTAAAAAATCCTTGAGGTCAGTTTTAAGTTCTTTAAACTCGCCTGGAGCCATCCGCTATGGATGAATTGAAATTGGTCGAGTATCTTGCAACAAATCTATGCCAAAATTTATTTCCTGTTCGAGAGGAATTATAGGCAAGTAATCAGGGAAGACTTCCAAAAACTCCTTCACTACGTCGATTGACTCTAAAGGAGGATACTCGAACCAAAGGTCATTGACACTCATAGTATTATAGATATATCCCTTAAAAATCACCATACAAGCTTTTATATATGAAATAATTTGACATCTAGGGATTGTGTTTCCCCCAATCTATTCTAATTCACGTTTATTAAGAAACTGGAATTTAACTACCCTTTTTCTAAAATTAATTGAACCAAAACAACCAGATAACCAATCCATCCCCAAGATGACATCAAAATCTAACATGTCATGTTCTACCAAATAAACCAATGTAACTCTATTGGACAATAGTATGGGACAACTCTTATAGACTCTTTTAGTAACAACAAAGTCAAACGTTCAACTAAGGCATCGGGGTGCACATTAAACTTCATAGACATTAAAGGATTTATAAAAAATAAAGTGTCAGCGGGATGTAACAATGCACAAACATTAATTGAAAATACTTGGAACATACCAATAACAACATTCGAAGATCCTTCTTGATCACCCCTAGATTTGAGAGCATAGAAGCAGTTCTTTTTAGAATCCAAATTAAGACCACTTTCCTGTGCTTTGTTACTTTCCCTTCCTTGAACCTTGTCCATGGAAAACCCTCACCATCCGACCACTCTATCCAAAATCAAAACAATTGTTCGTAACCACTAGACACTTACCCATATGCTTCTTAACAGATTTGTCAAAATTTGGTTTCTTACTTTCTAAACCACCACCTTTCCCCCCTTAAGGCTTAGGGTTAGGAACCCTATCCTTTTTATCATTTATTAATATAGAAGGAACTTGATTTGAGAATCTTTTCTTAAACATATGTTTGTCTTGGATTTCACACATCCTTAGATGTACCTCCATCATAGGGTCTTTCCCTCTTGAGCCCTTTTTGATGAAGAATTGTCATATGACACTCTTCCAAAAGATCATCTGATACACACATAACAAAATAACTCACTTCATTATAGGATCAGACACCAAAGACGAAGCATACTTGGATAACTTCAGGAGTTTCAGAGAGTATTCTTGAACCTCCTTGGTGAAATTTGATGAACTCTTCCACTTTTGCCTTGCTTTTATCCCTTGGAAAGAACCTATAAATAAATGAAATCCTAAAGACACACTATCAAGATCCTATTGTCATTCCATTGAGTGTACCAAGTATGAGCCATATCCTTTAGTTGGTAAGCAGCTAACTTGGCCTTCTCATTTAAAATCACCCTGATAATTACACAAGATATTATACACCTCATATAGAATGTCTTTACAAAATTCATTTACCTTGGACTAAAAGAACATTTTAGGGTTCATCCGTGTGAAGTCCCTAATATGTAAAGTGATGGTACTAGCACTTTGATTTACATGGGGTTCAAATTCCTGATTTGCTGGAGCCGTCATAGATTGAACTTGATTAGCTATGGGGTTAACATTAGTACCCATGCCTTGAGTCATTGGGAAAACTGTCCTTATTTTTCCATCCAACATGACTGGATCTTGGTCACCTAGTGTAATTTTCTCTTGAGAAGGATCTTTGTTGTCTTAAGGAGGAACTCCCCCATTTGCAATATTCTCTTCAACTCTTCTTATGGCTTCCCTTATAGTAGTCATAACCGATATCCTCAAGAAAATGATCAGAATAAGAGAACACATAGAGTTCAGACTCTTGAAACATGAATTAAGAATATAAAATAAAGGGAGAATTTCATAAGCATCACATAGTCTCTCATTCATAAGTGTGGTGTTATTCACAATTGTGAACAAGATTCTACATAGATATGGCTATAGTAGACATCATTCCTATGATTTATTCAATTTCATGCTCTGAAATCAAGTTTGTTACTACCTGATAGTACACCCTAGATGTACTCGACATCGTCCAACTCAAAGAGGCCATAGACAAACCCTTAGCATTAATCATTGCATCATAGATAGAATAAGAGCAGAAAATTTAAAAATCTTTTGATTGATAGTTCAACCTAGCTTCATATATATTGAAAATTGAAAAATCTTGACTCACATAGTAATCTAAATATAAGATAATGAGAATCAGGACCGAGCCCTTAAATCATTACAAATCTAATAAAATGAATACAATATAGTCCTTGAGATAGGAGAAATAGAACAATGTCTGTTAACAGAAGAGAAACACTAAATCTAGAATCATAGGGTTTTACCCTCGAACTTGAGAACTTACCATCGTTGGAAACAATCCAAGCTTCTTTAAAAAATGGACTTGAATCACCTCAGTGGCCCAAGCTACATTGTTGTAGAAATAGAAAAGATATGGGTTAGTACAAACCACATGTACTAAGTATGGAAACATTTGCAAGTAAAACATTTGAAAAAAAGCACAAAGGGACATTTTGTTACAAGCTTGATAAGTTCACTTTAAAATCCTTTATGCACATTCCATGAACATATACAAGTCCATATCACAAAAAAAATAAGACATATTCGCATTCATGTTCTAGATTAACATCATAATAAAGTTATAATCAGCATTTCACATATATAGTCCATTTCATCAATAAATCACAAGACCTTACTAATAACCCAAATCCAAGACCACTAATGCAATGTGTATTTAATGCCCCATAACTCTACATAAACCAAGTAAACCAACAACGAGATCCTAAGCATGGTCTTTTACTTCATACATCATCATAACAAGTACAGTAAATAACATCCATAACAATTTAGACAACCATCATGTATATCATGTGAAAAAAACATTATACATGTCATATGAGACCACCATCATGTAGATATCTCATGACATAGATACATGAAGAACCCATCCTAGAAATCTCCTCAACGTCCACTTATGTGATGTATATGTAAAGTATCATACCCTTACCTAGACTAAGTTACATATTAAGTATTCCTAGTTTGTGTTCATCTTCTCAATTGCATTCATTCATTTTAACTTTCAGAGAACTTTGACATAACTGACATAGACCATGTAAGCTCACATGGAATGTGGTGTCATTCCCCCACACCTAAACGAGGGTAAGCTACCTTCCAAGGTAATACATATAGTCATATATAATCTAGGTGGATGCACTATCTAAGGTTTATATAGGGTCACATAGTAAAGGATTTAGGTGGTTGTTCTTAGATACCATCTTTATGCTAATTTGCATTGTCGTTTCAATCTCATGAGAGAACATAAGATGAACCTCCGTTACATTAATAAGGAACAACTCTTATTGTGAAGTTCATTCTGTGCTAAGCTACATTCCTTTGTTGAACCCCTTATATAACAAGTCCATATCTCATAGTTCTGTGCATGAGAAAGTCCTTTCATCATAATCCAACATCATCTGAGAATAATACTTCTTAACATAGTCATAATGTGTAAGTATTAATTATATTTAACCCCTCATAATAGCAAGTATCACCTATAATTATGTCACATCACATTACACTCATATCATGATAACATATTCATAACTTCATAACATTATACTACTAGTGGTCAACATTACCAAAGGTAGACTATCCATACTGCAATAGCATGTAATAACCTTGAAGATCTTATCAATGGCCTCCAATAAACCCTTCCAAGACTTCATCACAAATCAATGATATTTACTCATAAAATCAATCATCATCATCATACGATAGTCAATTATTAAAGAACATACTCAATTACGTAACGTCTAATCATTAATAAACATAATTCATGAGTTGATGTTAAGAGAAGAGCGACATTCATGGTTCCTAAGAAATTAGGTCAAAACCCAAATAATATGTAATATAATACACTTCATGAAGTAATAATACAATTAACTCCAATATAAAATTTGATATATTCATCATCTTCAACCTACTCACTAAACAAGATACTAGATTTATAAAATTGAGAAAGAACATGCGTCCAAAGGAATTTCAAGTGATCAATAAAAATTACCCATCATTATACATTGATTAACCCTAAATTATCATAATTCATCATAATTGATTCAGAAACTTTGTTTTGGAAGGAAACCCATATGTAGAGAAAAACCCTAGATCATGGGAGATCTTGAAAACACCTTTGAAGGGACCCATTTGGCAAATTAATCCCGAGAGTTAAATAATACATAACTTAATGAAGACCTAGACACGAACTGAAAGTTGAAACCTTTGATAATTGATCCTTCTCTTGGAGCTTTAATGTTCTTCAATGGAGTCTTTGTGAAGTGCAAAAATCTAGAGAGAAGTTGGAGCTTTTTAGGGTTTTGAGATTATAAGATGGAAAGGCATGTTTTATGTGTTAAAACCTCTAATTTACCTCAAATAAGTAATTAAAGTCATCCCTATATAAATATATCAAAGTGTTGAATTTACTAAACCACCCCTCGCTTGGTTGTGTCCTTGCACCAGTGTGTACACCAATCTACGCCCATTGTTGACGGTCCATCAATCCATGCACCGACCCTCTGGAACTCTGTCGTTTTGTTTAGAGAGTGCGATAATGGATCCAATTCTCTATAATTATAAGTATGGACTCATGACCTCCATTGATGAGGCTTGAGTACATTGCCAAGGTATCCATGCTCTCATGGTTTGCTTACTGCTTTTGACAGCTATTGGGTCCTCCTCAAGTACTCTTAGGGGGGTCGTTGGGTAGTCTTATCCAGATGTTTTGATCCTAAACATTTACTTATATGTATTCTAATAATTTTTAAAAGATTTAGCCCTTATACGACTCTTCAAACCCCTTGAAGGATCTAAAGGCACACTATATCATTTTCACTAGTCTACGGACATCATAGTCATTCTTTGACATTTAGATTCTAATACCTCCTAATAAAAGTAATTACATGATTTTAGGTCTAGAAGCACCATTTTAACCTTTTAAATGTTATTAGACTCTATCAAAAACTCTAGCTTAAGTTATGAGATTTCTGAGGTGTAACAATTGAGTCCT